>NW_022936328.1:0-6067 GCF_012274545.1 Fukomys damarensis | reverse complement strand
TGGCTCAGTGGGGAGGTGACCCGGGAGGGTGTATTCTTGTCCCTAGCTTTTTTCTCTCTCTGCTTCCTGGCTGCCATGGCTTGAACAGTGCTTCTCCCCTAGATCTTTCCATCATGCCACTTCTGCCGTAGAGCCAGCTGACCATGAGCTAAAACCAAAATAAGCCCCTCTTCCTTTAAGTTGTGGGTATTAGGTGTTTTGTCTAAACAATGGGAAAGTGACTAAGACATTTGATGTCTTAGAACAACACACATTTGATCTCTTCAACTTCTGATGGTCAGAAGTCTGAAATCAGTTTCAGTGGGCTACGCTCCCTCTGGAGGCTCTAGGAAGAAACCATTTTCTTGCCTTTTCTAGCAGCGAGAGCTGCATTCTTGTACCACAAGGCCCCTTCCTTTGTCTTCAAAGCCAGCTGTATAACATTTTGCCTCGGTTGTCATGTTGTCACCTTCTGATCTATCACCAAATTTCCCTCTGCTTCCCTTGTAAAGACACATTTAAGGCATGATCAGGTAATCTCTGACTGACTTAATTCAGTTTTATTTGCAAAGCTCATTTTGTCACAGAAGGTAATGTTTACGTGTTCTGAGGAGTAGGATGTAAACACTCTGGGGACACTCTCCAGCCTACTATAATGGTACATAGGTTCATCCATTCTCTCCCGCAGCCTATCCTTTCGAATATGGTTGTCTATCTTTCTTAAAGCTGTGATTGAAACTTCTCTGTGACTACAGCACCCACTCTCTTTGCTTTTTTTAGGACTTGATAATATTTTGAAATGTGTCCATCCAATGACATTTTTTTCTGATGATGGATAGTTCTACATTTGCACTGCCCAACATGATAACCACCACCACCTGTAACTATCAAGTATTTGTATGTCACTAGAATGACTGAGAAGGGAAATTTCACATTTTAATTAAATCTAAACACACACTCCCTCCAGTAGCTAGCATATTAGCAGCTCAGATTTAGACAAAGAAAACAAAGACCAAGCAGGTTCTTTGCTGCTAGGATCTCCTCACACCTGTCTTGAATCAGCCGTTTCCATAACCTCCTGCTCTCCATGGCTGAAGGATCCAGGGGGCTCTGGAGGGATGAAGTGGCTGAGGGAAGGAAAAAGAAGGGAATGGTATCTATTGTCCTGAAGAAGTAGCAGACCCCAGTTCTGATTTTGCATAGAACCAAGAACACTATTAATTTTCATGGTAGTTTCCTCCTTACCCATCTTACCAATGAACCTTCTGGGGACTACAAAAATGTGGTCAGGGCCAGGACCACAGAAATGTGTCACTAGGGAAGGTGCACACGAAAGAGTATTAAACTGGGGGTTGGTTCCAGCTTGAGCTCTAATCTGCCACTTAATTGATGGATGACATTTGGCAAGTTCCTTCCAAGCATTTGGACCTCAGTTTCCATAAGATGAGTTTGGATTGGATAATCTAAGGGTTTCTCCCATCTGTAACAGACTATGATTCTGTTTTTCAGAGAGGAAGCTGTATTGTACATGCACTTACTCAGAACTTCATTCTTTCTGACGCATATCATATTCCATTCTGATTGAGAATTACCAAGTAGCCATGGCATTGGGTTAGTCCTGCAACACTTCAGGATCAAAACAAATGCCTGTGTTTCTGTTCATACGATGATACCTCACATCTGCTTCGGGCTTCAGAGTGCTGAGCCATAAACTCATCTGATCTTCACAGTGACCCTGAAAGGGTAGATGCTGAGGCTTAGTGAGGGCCAGAAAGAATTTTCAGGGACTCTATTCCTGAGTTCTGGACACATCAAGTCATAGCAGCCCTTACAAGTGGATAATTTTATATCCATTTCTCAGGTAGGAAACCCAGAGTCATGTAAGTAAGGCAAGATGATTTTTCTAAAGTTACTCTGATGCTAATATGATAAAATTGCTTTTCTGACACTGAGCTACTTCCTCTTCCCCTTATAATGTGCTGTCGCCACCACTGACAATTTTCCCATGAGATGGTAGACTGATAAACCTTAGGATTCCAGCTATCCTTTAAGTCATCCTTTCATGGTGCTCTCCAAGCAGATCTCAGGAAGTCATTTTGCCTCTCTACCTCTATTTCTTTGCCTCAAAATTAGAACAACAGCCTGTACTTCATAAGGGTGGTGAAATCTTTGTTGAAAGTATTAAGTGAATTATATATTAAGATTATTTTCCTCAGAGCACAAGTTAAGGACTCAGTAATTATTCACTGATACTGTTTTTAAAAACTGAAATTTGTCCCTCCTAATAGAACTGCCTTCACTTCAAATCAAGTCAACATCACAGAGAATCTGTTTACATTTTTAAAAAGTTTTATTATGAAAATGTGTAGAATCAACTGCATCTTTCCTGTATCCACAGTAGCAGAGAAACAGTGATGATGGACCATCTCCATGGGAGACATGTGTCCTTGGGTCAAACATAAATAATAAAAATAATACTGAATCTAATAACAAAGCACACACCAAAGATTACATTATCACAAGGGACAGAAACTACTAAGAGGTATTGTGAGCTTGGAGAATAAGGTGCATCTCATCACGAAGTACTGGGGTTCAGGTGACCTTCCCTGTAGACATCATGCTTCTAAGCTTCAAGATTTCAGTTCAGTTCTAAGTATTCCATGTACTCCTGAACCCAGGGTTCACTGGGGTTCGCACAGACTTGCTTGCCCTTTTTGGTTAGGAATCTGTAGAACAAGAAATAAACAAATTACAATCTCATGGAGCCTTTGAAATCATCTGCTACTATTCTTTGCCTATCAGAAATCTCTTGTTGCTTGACCATAGGTCATATTGAACAACTCTAGTGAATGGGATCCTTCCTGGGTAGAACTGAAGCCAGACGACCTTACCTTCCACCCCTGAATTTAGCTATGGCCTCAGAGTTTTGCCAGATTAGGAACAAATGGGTTTTGCAATCAATGTGGATTTATCTCGCCATTTTCTAACATTGCTAACAGTGGCTACTTCATGTTTTGTAGAATGGTTTGGCAAATCTGCTCATACTTCATATACACTTTTTCACTCTTCCTTCTCTTCTGGCCTCTGGCTAGTATCCTCTCTAGGAATCCCCTTCTACTTTGCCACCAACTCAGCTACTTTCAGGACTCAAATACTGACCTCAGGACTTGTTTCATTTCTGCTCTTGGTAGGAATTCAGCCCTGAAAACAACTTCTCTCAGGATCACCCCCTGGCCTCTTTTCAATGCTGCCTTCACGCTTGCTTACTAGAGTCAGCCCAGGGCTTGATACTCACACCACAGCTGGCTGGGAGCAGAGGCTGCTGGTCTCATAGTAATCAGTCACAATATTACGAAGAAGCTTCCTCTGGGTGTAAGAGAAGCAGCAGGCTATGGGAGGGTCTGAGCCCACTGGAAGGAAAAGGCAGGGTGAGATCAAAACTCCGCATGGGAGCTCTTCATTTGTCTGCTGCATATGGATCTTCATCGAACATCTCTGTGACACTATAATAACCCAAATATGGTCCCTTGTCATCCATGCCCACCTATCAAGTAGAGGACCCCCAGGGAAGACAAGAAAGAATTCTCTGGGACTGGAACTGCACTGAGTCTCAGAACGTGCCTCACAGTATTCACGTTACAGATGGGAAACTAAAGCATAGAGGGGGACACGCTTACACCAATAATCAGAGACAGAGCCAGTGCAACAGTCTGACTTCTAACTCATCCTTTCCCTCTATCTCATGTTCATCCTAAGAAAATGGAAGTTTGAACATTATTGAATGGCTACTAGACTCTGCATTTAACAGTAAACTTCTTAGAAATCTTCCCAGCTCCTCCCCAGATCCTGCTGTTGGATCAGCCCCAACTGGGCAAGGAGACTCTGCCTACCTCTTAAC
The DNA here is from genome assembly GCF_012274545.1 of Fukomys damarensis. Lineage (NCBI taxonomy): Eukaryota > Metazoa > Chordata > Mammalia > Rodentia > Bathyergidae > Fukomys > Fukomys damarensis. The sequence goes on along the minus strand of NW_022936328.1, from coordinate 2,190 downwards.
TCTAGAAATGACAGGGAAAGGGTAGACTTACTTGGTGCAGAGAGCACTGGAGAGCAGAAGGCAGCCCCGATCACAAGGAGAGAGAGGACAGTCACGCAGAGTTTCATGGTCGCGGTGGAGCTGAGCCTGCAGAGTTCAGAAGCTTCAGAACCTGTGTCCTGTGCTGATCTGAGTTGGGAGCCCCTCTTTATAGGGACTCTGAAGCCTGGGCCAGATGTGGGGGCACAGGAAGATGAGTGGAATTTCCAGGGTAGCGATGAGGTCATGGCACTAACAGGGAAACTTAAGCTAGCTGAAAGTGAAGATTTCCTTACAAGTTCTCTTCCTCAGGACGCTGTCATCACGGAAGAAAGAGGAGGGAGCTGGAGGGGAGATGTGGCTGTGCCTTAGAGGGAAGTGGTGTACCAGTGGCAGTGACTGGGGACGGCAGATCTGAGAGGAAGTGGGAGAGGTTCACACCTGCTTTAGAAAGGGCTGGTGGAAGAGAACCAAACTGCTCTCGGTGGTTGGCACTGCCAGAAGCTGGAGGGTTCATGTAGTCTTTCCAGGCTGTAGTCTCCATAGAGAACAGAGAGAGGGAACCTAGAGAGGAAACCTTGTCCACTCTGGTCCCTTCTGCACACAAAGACGCATCTACTCAGGACTTCATTCAGGACAGGTGTTGGGCAGCCTCTTCTAGAACAGGGTGGGAATGGAAAAGAAACGAAGATTTCAGGGTATTTTGGGTATTTTGATGAAAGAAAAATTAAGGTTCATTATATCACTAATAATCTAACTTTCAATAACAAATTTAAAGAAAGTTATCAACCATAACAAATCGATGTGACAATAAATCATTAACAACGGAAACCTGCAAAATCAACCTAAATGATTTCTTTTCATGTGTGTGTATGTGCACTAGTGCCTCAAAAGGGAGATGAAGGAGAACAAAACACAGCTGGAAAATGACAACGATTTTACTATCATCCAGAATAGAAACGTATGCAAAAAAAGAAACTTACTTTACAGTTATAAAACATAGTATCCAATATTCTAATTGATATTTTATCTTTTGTGAGAATGTCAATAAATTCAACTTAAAGTGGCAGGCTTGGAGGGCATTTTACACTTTCAGAATGAATTCTCATAATTATGAAAGCCTGAAAAATTCAAATCATCTGCAGTTAGAATTTTGTTACACGATAATTAAACTATTCCATTAAATCTTGAGATAGCTGTAACTCTCTCATCTCATACACAATTAAGACGATAGCTGAACCAAAGTGATTCTGATTGTAAAACTTTACATCAGGACAAACCTTGATATTTAAATTATTTTAGGAGATCCTCAAAGTATAGATCTGTACATAAGAATTGGTATTTTTAAAAAAATCCCAGGTAAGTTTCACAAGAGAAGTTTGCAAGATATGCATTCACATTTCCAAATCAGAAATAAATTTTGGCTCACATCTTTCTGAACAGTAATCAGATTTTAAGGTTATAAGTGATATATGAAATCATTATAAAATTCTCAGTATTTTCTGATATGTAGGCTTAAAACTGAGCATAATTAGTACATACAACTTATTCCAATTTGCTTGTGCAACAATCCCCAGTCTTTAAAGTCAAATTGTTCATCTGAGAAAAGGCATGCTTTAAAAAATGATGGAGGTGGGCCAAGGATTTAGCTCAGTGTTCCACCTCCTGCCTTGAAAACACAAGAACCTCAGTTCAATTCCCAGTACCAAGACAAACAAACAAACAAACAAAAAACAAAAAAGATGTAGGTAAAAGCTTTGTTTCCTTAAAAGTATTTAAAATATTGAGTCAACTTTTTGGAATTCTCAAACTCAAGACTATCATACAGTAGTCACAGATAGCATTCAAAAGTTTTCAGGAAAGAGGATTACAAACTAGAAAAAAGTTCTAGAGGGCAAAAAATAGGGGTTTCAAAGAAGTTTAATTTTTAAAAAAGTAAGCCTACACATCCAAATCATATTGTCCATCCCAAAATAGTGACACCAGGAAACCAATGATGCAAAAAATGCTTAAAACATTCTCTTCTGCAGATTCAGAGGCTATAACACATTCTATTTAATTTCTCTAGTGCCTTGCTTCTCAGATAACAGCCAAGTTACTAGACCCGGTTTGATTAAGGTGGGTTGTAGTAAGCAGCCAATTTGTGTGTGTGTGTGTGTGTGTGTGTGTGTG
>NW_022936327.1:0-222 GCF_012274545.1 Fukomys damarensis | reverse complement strand
AAGTTAATTACAACATTAAATAAAATAACTTGGTGAGTAAATATCTAAAAACTCAATTTTCTATAAGACAGGGAGGGCCGGGGATTTAGCTCAGTGGTTCCACTGCCTGCCTCACAAGCGCAAGGTCCTGAGTTCCATCACTGCTACCAAAAATAAATAAGTACATAAATATAAAATCAATAAATAAAAGACACAGGGAGTAAATCTAATTTCCTTCTGTCA
>NW_022936326.1:0-230 GCF_012274545.1 Fukomys damarensis | reverse complement strand
GGGAGTTTGGCTTGGTTTGGTTTGGTTTTTTGAGACAGGGTCTCACTATGTAGTCCAAGCTGAGCTTGCACTCACTATGTTGCCCAGATTGGCCTGGAACTCACAGAATTCCTCTTGCCTCAGCCTCCTGAGTGCCAGGATTACAGGCACACACCACCACACCCCGCGAATTTTGTTTTGAAATTATGTAGAAAGTGGTTTATGATCCTCCTGCCTCAGCCTCCCAGAGT
>NW_022936325.1:0-357 GCF_012274545.1 Fukomys damarensis | reverse complement strand
AGTGTTGCATGACTAGAATCCAAGCTACTGGAGAGGCTGATGCAGCAGATTCACAGGTTTGAAGCCAGCGTAGGTGACTTAGTGAGACAGCTTCAAAATTTCAAAAAAAATGACTAGGGATATAACTCAGTGCTGCAGTGTCCTGGGGTTCTATTCTCAGAATTGCAATAAATAAATAAATGAATAAAGAAAATTATTTTCTTTTATATAAAAGTGGAATCAGCACGCAGAAAATTGTGGACTTAGTACTGTATATGATACACACACAAGACATTTTCCTGCTAGTCCACCCAACTCCATTTCCTGTTTCTTAGCAGCTGAATGGCATCCTAGGGCTCTTGATGCATAGCGGGCTTG
>NW_022936324.1:0-211 GCF_012274545.1 Fukomys damarensis | reverse complement strand
CTGCATACAGCCCTCTGAAAAGGAATGGTTATAGAATCAGAGAGAAACCATCGCTCCGGACAGTACCCGGTTGAAAAGTGAGCAAGGCATTGCTATTCATTGAGACCCCCAGGGATTCAGTAGGCAAAAGACCCCCAGGTGACACATTGGTTTCTGATATCTCAGTCTTCCTTCACCCTCCCTGCCTCCCTCCAAAGCCCTAGCATGGTTC
>NW_022936323.1:0-472 GCF_012274545.1 Fukomys damarensis | reverse complement strand
TTTTTGTTTGTAGGTCTCTGCACGGTAGAGATTGAAACACTGTTGTGAGGCACTTTTAGCAGATACGCCCTTCAGGATTAACAGAGTGCCTAGCAGCTCTGAGTGCACACAAGGCTCCAGAACTCTGCATGCTCGGGGAGAGTTTCACTTTGACTTTAGAACAGAAATGAACTTTGCAGAGGGCTTCTGCAGTTTAAAGTGCAGTTTTCCCGGGGAAACAGCTGCTCTCGCCACTTAGCCCTTTAAAGCGAAAGCGGTCAGTTTCATGAATGTGAAGTACTCCACAGAGAAAGGTGCTGCAACTCTGTGAGTTTAACAGTGCAGTCCAACTCTTATGGGGAGTACAACAGCATTCCTTTTTGTATGTAGATTTCTGCCTGGCAGAGATTGAAATACTCTTGTGAGGCATTTTTAGCAGAGACGCCCTTCAGGACTAAGAGAGTGCTTAGCAGCTCTGAGTGCACAAAATCCT
>NW_022936322.1:0-399 GCF_012274545.1 Fukomys damarensis | reverse complement strand
TGTGATCTAAAATAAACCTATCCTCTTCAAAGTTGCAAATATTGGGTATTTTGCTCCATCAGTGAGAAAGCTGCCCAATACAGTACCATTGTCAGAGTCCTTGACTGGTAGCGCTGCACATTATTGCCTAGGCCCAGGCCCAAAACACAATGGCCTTGCTTCCTAACAACAACTGTAGTTTTCTATGAGACATTAGTTTCATTTTACCCTGTATCTAATGACAGAAAGTTTCAACAGTCAAGTAAGTTTAAAGCACTCTGCATTAAAATATGTTACCAAAATAGTTTTTACTGTGGAAGAGTTCAGATTCTCTAATAGGCCAAAGAAAGAATAGAGTATGCAAAGTGCTGTAAATTTATAAAACTATAGAAATGTGACTGTAGGTGATTGTCCCCAAGA
>NW_022936321.1:0-248 GCF_012274545.1 Fukomys damarensis | reverse complement strand
GGCAGGAGCAACTTGAGGGGCTCCTCCTCACAGTGTGAGACTGCCAGGCCCCCGGATTTCGAGAACAGGACAGTTGAGGTACATTTTGCCACTGTGAAACCTGTACTCACACGGCTGGCATCCAGTGTAACATTCAGTTCCTCTTGGACGCATTGGGAGAACCACCCCGCGTCGTTGCCCTTGCAGAGCCAAGTTGGGCTGTCGGCTAGCACGATGTGAGGTCACTGTGAGGCTAGGCTCCATCGGGG
>NW_022936320.1:0-200 GCF_012274545.1 Fukomys damarensis | reverse complement strand
CTTCCTCTCTGGCATTATTAACAATCCTGTAGATTTCAGTAGAACTTGGTTCCCATGTTGTTTTAGAACTGCAGAAATGCGACTGTCCAGGAGAGACTTTCCTCACTTCATTGGCTTTCTCCAAATAAAGCGACGGACTGTTACCAGATCTACGTGTTTAGAAAAATTCCTTGTGACTTATAAATGGTTCAAAGTCTTCA
>NW_022936319.1:0-547 GCF_012274545.1 Fukomys damarensis | reverse complement strand
TGCTGTCCTGCCTCTCAGGCTGTCTGAAGTCTACTTCAGACCCCTAACTTGCTGCTATACCTGCTTTGATTGGTCATCTCTGGGTCATAAATTCTGATCTCTGTGTCAGAAACCTAACATTTGGTGCTAAACCGTGGAGGCCTTTTAAGGCAAGCAATCCAGGGAGCTATCTTCTCTGAGTTGGATGAATCTAGGTCTTCTATGAGGACCTTGCCTTTTTCTTTCATCTGTCCATCTGAAAATCCTAGCACTAGGTCATGGTCCTTCCTGGCCTAGAGAACTGTACTGCCAGCTCAGCCCCTCAGAATATCCGGGACACTGGTTTCCTGCTGGTGTCCTCCATTACTGTGGAAAAACTTGGGAGACTCAGGTTGTCTTAGTTACTTTTCTCATCGCTGAGACAAAATACTCGATACCTAAAGTTAAAGGAGGAAAGGTTTATTTGGCTTACAGTTCACAGAGGTTTCAGTCCATGGTTGGCTGACTCCAAGCCAGGGTGGCATAGGAGATAGGCAGAAGTTAGAAAAAGCAACAAGGGAAAAGACAA
>NW_022936318.1:0-685 GCF_012274545.1 Fukomys damarensis | reverse complement strand
TTGTTGTTTTTTTAGCTCAAAGTTTTCAATTTTGAAGTTCATTCTGACTAAATTTATTTTGTCCCTTTTCAACACCGCTTCTGCATTCATTTAAGGTTAATTTAATGATTTTCTCTCTTCTAACCAACATTAAGAATTTTCAGTGTGTTGTCTGACAAGTTCCCATGGCCTTTTTGTTAACTACTTCACATGTACAAGAATGCATATTTGTAATGTCTGAATTATTCAGAAAGTAGATCCAAGACAAACATGAAAATAACTATCCACAATTAGATGCAGGTTCCCCAAACTTATTCCTATTTCTATTCTTAAAGCTTTATTGTATTTGTAATTCTGAAGTAAAGTTATTCTGAACACTGTATTCTTCTTTCATAAGATGTTGTAGAGACATGTATATGGGGAGGATGATTCTGGAGAGAGTAATTAAGAATTTATTTATACCTTGCTTGTTCCAGCAGTACTTTAAAGAGTAAGGATATATAAACTATGACAGGTATCATACATTGAAAGTGAAACCAAAGATAAAAGGAAAACAAGGGCTGGAAGCGAAGTAGAGTTGGGCTCAGGCAGAAATGCCCAACAAAATACACAAGGGGGTCAGTCACACATTTGGTTCTGGAATTGAAAAGGAATTTGGGATTAAGGCCTACTCACCTGAATCTGTGCTATAACAAGATGTGGCTTG
>NW_022936317.1:0-207 GCF_012274545.1 Fukomys damarensis | reverse complement strand
ATATTTGAAAATTGTAATAATCAGTACTACCTTGGAACATCTCCATCATTATTATCATTTATATTTTAAATCTAGTATCAATCGTAACTGCTATAAAACTACAAAAAAATCATAATTTCTCTTACAAATTACATATATGAGCAGTAAAGAAATAAGCCTATGACAACATGGTTTGTATATCAGCTCAAGAACTCCAGCTCTTGTCAT
>NW_022936316.1:0-213 GCF_012274545.1 Fukomys damarensis | reverse complement strand
TGAAGCATCCAAAGAAAGGATTCTTCAAGATCTTTTTCTGCTCTTAGTAGCTGTATGGTTGTAACACTGAGCTTTATGAAATCTGGTGTTTATGTGAAACACTCACATGCTGTTTTATCGCTGACTTAAGCTCTTGATTTTTATATATTGTAGTTTAGTTTCTTGAGCAAGAATGGTTCCCTGGGATAAGACTGTGTGTTAATTTATTTGTAT
>NW_022936315.1:0-244 GCF_012274545.1 Fukomys damarensis | reverse complement strand
GCTGTCGGGATTTCAGTTGGGATTGCATTGAGTCTGTACAGCAGTTTTGGAAGTGTGGCCGTAGTGGTTCTTCCTACCCCAGAATAAGGGATGTCTTTCCGTTTTCTCATTTCCTCTTTGATCTGTTTTTTCAGAGTGCTATGGTTTTCTTTTCTTTTTCTTTTTTTTCATTGAGTTTAATGGTACTTTTTTTTTCCTCATTGAGTTAATTGGTACTTTTTTTAAAGGTTTTTTTTTTTTTTGT
>NW_022936314.1:0-262 GCF_012274545.1 Fukomys damarensis | reverse complement strand
GCCCCTTACTATTTTTAAGAGATTTTTTCTTTTCCTGGTCACCAATTTCAATCCTCTCTTCTATATCTGAATTTCTGTCCTCAAATTAGCACATTCTGCTGCATAAGCTTTCAACAGAGTTTTTAATCTACTGAAAATCTGCTTGCATATGTTTTATGGATTCTATTTGTTTCCTATGTTGGGATTCCATCATTTTCCACCACTCCTTTACATTTAAAAAAAAATCTATGTCTCCTCTAGATTTACTAATCATGTCTTACTC
>NW_022936313.1:0-1961 GCF_012274545.1 Fukomys damarensis | reverse complement strand
CATCGAAAGCCCACTATTTTAGGGCCTGATATTTGACAGCTACCTTACAAGATACAAGAAGTCCATTAGATCTTCTCCACCATGTGACCCAGCAGTCTACTCTCATCTCTCAGGGGCTTTTACCTGTGTTGATTTAGCCTCGCCTTTCTCTAAAATCTACCATTGGAATTTGGTACACATTACCAACATTGCTTCTACGCAAAGAAATCTTGGATAAAATGTGACCAGGATAAATAAACCCATTTATCACAGGGTGAAAAAGATCACCTTCTAGCAAGATCTCACCTTTACTTGGTATCTATGGTTTGAATTTTAAAGACAACGTTAAACTAAAGCACCAGTGCATTTCTTTTGGAGTCAGAAGGCCTCAAATTTTCAGGAAAGAAAGAGATTCTGGGTAGGTTGTTAAAAGATTCTTTGCAGAGATGGAGCAAGGGCAGAGGCAGGGGAGAGGTAGGAGATGAAAAAATTTAAAATTGTTATAACTATCTAATCCATTGATTCAATCCACAAAATGAGTGAAGTAGTACAGTAGGATACTTAAGAGACCTCTGTTTCTAGAGAAAAATCCCTGAATTTTAGTTGAGACACTTCATTAATAACCTCTGTGCCTCACTTTCCTGCACCACATTTACTTACAGGTAAATTGAAGTTGGATCAATGAGCTGTGGGAGCAGATTTCTGTCTTTTATGGCCCGAAGTTCACAGATACTTTCACATTAATATGAGAGTGTTTTAAAGCTACGTTTGCAGTGGGGGACCAGCAATACTCTCTTCATTTTTTTGACACTTTTCTAATGCCAGAGACCTCATAAAGTGACACATGAAGAAGAGGGAGGCACGGACATCCAGGATCACACTGTCCTAGCATCTGGCCACATGTCAGTTGGCGCTAATATACTCAGCCACAGTAGCACAGGAGACACTGTGCATAAAGAGGAGCTATGGCTCCCTGATCATGGATATGTAATTAATTCTGGAAAAGGCTGCTCTAAAATTACAATCCAAGCAGTCTCAGCAGGTGTCACTATAGTCAGGAGGACTTACCTCCCACAAACACTCATTTATTTACTGAGTCTTAAGTAAGAGATGCTCCCTATGGCTCCGTGCGAACGCGCCAAGCTTGCCTCCTTCATCAGAAGGTCAAGAACGGGCAGCTCTGGCATCTCTTGAGGGCCCTGGTCTGCCTCTGCCTTCACACAGGCCGTGCGTGGACCCACAGCAGCCCCAGGTGCCTTTGTAGATGTGTTTGAAGTTACACACAGAGTAGCACTCCACACATGGGCCAGAAAACTGCCTCAGCGCCACGCTGCTGCCATGACTTTCATCTACTCTCATTTATGAATGCACAGCTCAGAATGTGAGCGAGTAAATTTGCTTGTTTTATTAGAATTTTTAAAATAACCACAATAGAACTACACATACACACTCAAACAAACAAACAAACAAAACCCAGAAGAAACACTTATCAGTGAAATCTAAATAAGGCCTATGGATTGCACCAATTCTTTCCTGATTTTGATTCTGTATTATAGTTACCACAGCTATGCTAATTACTAGGACCAGCAGGGCTATCTGAAGTGTGCATGGCTCCTTCTTGTCCTTTGTTTGCTACTTCTGTGACTCTAGAATTATTTTATTATAAGGAAAGGTTAGAAATGGCAATTTCCAAACAGTAAAGAAACCAATACATACAAAAGCAAGATTCAAAAAGTCACTAGAAAAATTCAGGCATTTTCCAATGAGAGGCTTCATCAGCCTTGAGTTCGTTTCCTTCCAAAAACTTTGTCATGACAATAACATTAATATCTTTCAACAACGGCAGATAAACCACCTATATTTATCTGAGCAGACTAGGATTGTCTCTTTTCAAAAAATATTCAAAGGACCTGAGATAATTTCGTCTAGCCAGGTCACATTAAGGTGTGTGTGTGTGTGTGTGTGTGTGTGTGTGTGTGTGT
>NW_022936312.1:0-588 GCF_012274545.1 Fukomys damarensis | reverse complement strand
AGAAATAATTTCCCAGATAACCACAGAGATAGTGAGCAAAATGGAAGTCGTGATTCAAGAATCTAGAGCAGAAACTGAAAAAAAATAGATGAGCTAAGGACCATGATACAAGCCATGAAAGCCCAGCATACTAAAGAAATGGAAAAAATAAATTCCCAACATAGGAAAGAAATGGAATCCATAAAACATATTCAAACAGATAACCAGGATATTAAACACTTCACTGAAAGTGTACGCAAGAGAATAAAAGAATGCGAAGATACATTCTCAGATATAGAAGATAAGATTGCAGTCAAGGACTGTGAAAAGAGAGGTCTCTTAAAAACAGTAAGGAATCACGAGAAATCGATCCAACAACTCCTAGATGATGCAAAGAAGAATAACATAAGACTGAAAGGAATCCATGAAGTAGCAGGAGAAAATACAAATGACTTAAAAAAGATGTGCACAGAATTAATGACAGAAAACTTCCCAGAGGGGAAGAATTTGCCAATCAGATAACTGAGGACTGCAACTAGCTACAATAAAAAAAAAAATCTACACCTAGACTTCTAATAATCAAGATCCCAGAAACCCAACAGAAGAACA
>NW_022936311.1:0-224 GCF_012274545.1 Fukomys damarensis | reverse complement strand
AAAGTGAAAACACCCACAAGACCGAGAACTGGTGTTAGTGAAGGGAGGTGGGCAGTAGGAGTCTTGAGGCTCCGTGGGTTGTTTCTTCACAAAGCCACTGGCGTTCGGTCCCACTACTTGAGTTTCTCTGACTCATTGCAGACTCTCCACTGAGAGCTCTATGAGTGACGTCCACTATTAATGGATTCAAAATGGAGGAGCCAGACACATACAGCTCATCATCA
>NW_022936310.1:0-298 GCF_012274545.1 Fukomys damarensis | reverse complement strand
AGAGTCAAGCTGCAAGGAATTGGAGATTGTTTGGTGATGGTGTTATCTGTTCAAAAGTAAAGGGAGGCCTGGGGATGTAGCTCAGTGGTAGAGTGCTTGCCTAGAATGTGTGAGGTCCTGGGTTTGATTCCCAGCACAGAAAAAAAAAAAATTAAAGGGAGACACACAGGATATGGAGAAAGAAGATACATACTGCCAACCACAGCCCAGGCTAAATGCCTTGGTTAGCAGTGTGTTTCTTCAGGGTCACCTGGCACACAGAGTAGCCAAGTTCATGTAATTTCAGGAAAAGATATTC
>NW_022936309.1:0-653 GCF_012274545.1 Fukomys damarensis | reverse complement strand
CAGTCAGTGGAAGCCCGTAACAAAGCCATATCCACCTGTACCCCGCAGCTGGCCATTGTCCTTCTGTTTCTCACCTCTGGGTCAGTGGCTGTTTTAGTCCCCACTGCAAAGGAACCATCCCTTAGGAATCTGCTGACTGCTATGTTCTACACCATGGTGCCCCCACTTGTGAACCCCATCATCTACTGTCTACGCAACAGGGAAATCAATGCTGCTCTGCAAAGAATGTTTAACAGATGTTCTCAGTTCCTGTTCAAGGGATTTCTTGATTAAATTAAATGTCAACTGTCTTTTTTAAGTAGTTTGTTCCACAGCTGAGCTATGTTTTTAAATTAGTATCGTCATGTGTGGTTCATCTATATTTAGTTCTCTACTTTTCATTGTCATTCCTTGGTTTGGTTAAGTATAAATTTTCATAAACTATTTCTTACTCAGTTTGAGGTATATTTATGTGTGTTTAATACAAAAATAGATATCTGGATTACATTGATTAAAAGTTTTGAAGGGTGCTCAGCAAAAAATAATATGAGTGGACCAAAGAATTAGCTCAATGGTGCTGCTGCCTGCCTCACAATCAGAAGGTCCCAAGTTAGATCCCTGGTACCAAATTTAAAAAATTAAAATAAAAATAAATAAAAACAATGTGGGCATCC
>NW_022936308.1:0-602 GCF_012274545.1 Fukomys damarensis | reverse complement strand
CCCTACTTGATGTCTCTCATCCCCACATGCACAGGAGCAGATGCAGCCACCCTTCTCCTCAGCTGCAGTCCCTGGGCTCCAAGACAGCTCTGGCGCTGGCCTTCTGGAAAGCAGGCTTGAAGTGGAATGAAAAGCTGTTCGGTCCTATGCCAGCCCCACAGGGGACCCCCACACCCTGCCCACTTTATCAGGCCCTCCCGATGGCAGGGCTGTGAAATCTCCCCTGGAGGGGTCTTGGGTCTCTGGACTGACCTTGTCCACGTTTGATCAGCTGTCTCTGGCCTGCCTTGGGGGAACGGGTGTAAGAGGAGCGGCAGGAGTGGTGTTTGATCAGGGCAGCTGGGGAGCCCTGGCTGATAGCTGCTCTTAGCCTTCTGCTAATCTCTTCTCAGAGGACAAGGAGAGGAGGATGTTCTGATAGACTGGCCCGCAGGGGGCTGGTGCACAGCCTCGCTGAGAGAAGTGATACTTGGAAGTGGGGTTCTCCCTGAGCGGAGAGAGGCAAGCCCAACTGCTGGTCCCCTCTAGGCGCCCAATGCGGGAGAAACCAAGTCAGTATGTGGTCCCTGTCCTCAAGGCATTCAGAAGAATCCACCCCAGGA
>NW_022936307.1:0-799 GCF_012274545.1 Fukomys damarensis | reverse complement strand
AAAAAAAAATACATTTAAAAACTGTTAAATCTCATAAAACATCCAGGAATGTAGCAGGATACAAAATATAAAATATTTTGACATATAAAAATATTCTTTCCGTATACTAACAGTGAATTATCTGAAGAAAAAAACGTTTGAAAAAAATCTCATTTACAATAGCAACAAAACATAAAAAATGAGTGTAAAGATAACAAGGAAGACAATAAAATTCATATATATGAAAAATAGTAAAACTAATAAATAGAAAACTAATGAGAAAGACTGATGAAAGCACAACTAAATGAAAAGCTATGCAATGCTCATGAATTAGAAAAATATTAATATTCTTAAAATGTTCAAGCAACTCAAACTAATCTACAGATTCAATTCAATTCCAAATTCAGTTCTAAATTCCAATTCAATTCCAATAACCCAAAGACAACTTTCAGAGAAATAGAAAAATAAGCATAAAATTTATATGGAACCATGAAAGGCTGAAATAGCCCCAGCAATCTTTAAATAATTTAAGTGGAAGTGTCAAATTCTATGACTTCAAAATGTATTATGAAGCTATTGTAATTAGAGCACACGCTGGCATAAAAAAACTTACAGATCAGTGGAACTTGAAAGACCAGAAATAAATTACACAATTATGGCCAATTGATTTTCAACAATAGAAAAAAGATTGTTTATTCAATAAATCATATTTGGAAATCTGGATATTCATGTGCAGTGTGAAATTGGAGCCTTATTTCACAAAATATAAACAGTATCAACCCGAGATGGATTAAAGACTTAAGTATAAGATCAGAAACTA
>NW_022936306.1:1161-2432 GCF_012274545.1 Fukomys damarensis | reverse complement strand
TTTCCGCATTATGTTTGCAAGTTCAAAAATGGGGCAAGGGGTGTTAGTCAGCAAAGTGGCCATAGAAAGCACCTAGAGTCTGAGCCTGCAAGGAAGTCGTGCTGGGTTGGGGAAGCCGAGTGGAGGAAGGCAGAGGCAGGGGCAGGTGGACAGGGTGGTGGGTGGTCAATCTGCAGCTCAGTAGCCAGATTGCCAGGGCTGCAGCTGGAGCCTGAGAAGCAGATGTTCCCAGCTGTAACTGCCTCTCCCAGTGCCAGCAGTGACAGATGGGGGAGAACCCACCCTCCAGGACCCGCATGAAGAATCTTTCACTCAGCACTCAGGCACTGCTGGCTGCTACACAGGGGGCATCCTGGGGAGCTTGGCTCTGAGTGTGTGTGTATTTGTGTGTGTTGAGAAGGACAGGGACAAACAAGGTAGGGGGTTGGTGTGCAGCACTGCTGGATTTTTCTTCTTGCCTTGGGACTGCAAGGCTATTTTCTCAGCAAGATAGAGAAAGGGTCCTTCCTTTCTTTCTGGCCCAATTAGGGAAGAGCTATGTGGGTCGGGGCAGCAGGGGCCCGTGGGAGCCAGCAGATGGACCTGTATAGCCATTGTCGTGGGGTGATTAAGTGGTTTATGAGACGAGGCGCCTATTAGGGCTGGCCTAATCTCAGATTCTCTAAACAGCCACTCCTGCAGGATATATTATGGTTTAGTCTATTAACTATAATTACAGGCCACTCTGTGGTACAGCAGAGAATGAAGCCAGGACCCTCAGACCCAGAGGGAAGGAAGGACAGCAAGTAACTCTGACGCTAGAAAGGCCTGGGCTGAATTCTCAGGGACAGTAAGGAAGGCAATGCCTAGGGAGTAGGGTCCAGAACCAGCAAGTCTGTCCACTGAGGCAGCTCCGGAGGTTCTGTGGCCAGCTCTGCTGAGTAGCAGCAGGATGTACTCTGGACTTCTTGTCCAAATATGCTCTCTGGACCCACCCACAACTGACCTCTGCTCACTAGGTCTGAGGGACACCTGGGAGGGAAGGCCCTTGGCACAGGCTCTCCATCCTCAAGCACTGTTATGGCGGTGCTCGGAGCCTACCTGGGAGATATGGACATGGTGCCAAGGGCTCGGCACCCCTGGGGAGCAGCTTTTAACATTCGAAGAATCTGAAGAAAGCTTTGGCTCTCCTCTCCAGCAAACTATTCCCACAAAGGATTTAGAACACACTTTTATGGGGTTCCCTGGCTCCCTGAAACCCACCCATGCAACTCCACTGGGATGAATGGAGT
>NW_022936306.1:0-376 GCF_012274545.1 Fukomys damarensis | reverse complement strand
GGGTAGCAGGTGCAGCCAGGACCCCATCTCTTGCAGAGCTGCCCCGGGGTTGGTGGGAGAGCTCGGCCTCTGCCGGTCCTTGGCGGGACCCTGGAAAGTCACAGTCTGACTTCCACTGTCAAAGGTCTGTGATTGGGGGCATGATGTGGGGGTGCAAAGCCCTACTCCGATTTTGGGAAGTGGAGGACGCAGGGTTGGAGAGGCCATGGGTTCCTCTAAGTATAGGTTTTGACTACCCTCATCTGGGAGGTTCTGGATCTCTAGTCCTAACGTTTTCCCTCCATGGCAGGTCACCCTGTCCCCTGGCCTAGGTTGGAAGAGGTGGCTCCCACCTCGAATTACAGAAGGGTCCGAACTCGCTGCCCGGGAATGAAGG
>NW_022936305.1:0-202 GCF_012274545.1 Fukomys damarensis | reverse complement strand
ACTTTCTCTAAATCACATTAAACAATGTTAGATTTCTAAGTATCTAGGCAATAATTAAATATACTTTATAAGTACTTAGTCATAGACTTATCACAATGAAACACCTCTATAGTGGGAGTAAGATGGCTATATCTTTTCCTAGGCAAGAAAAAGATGTGAGAATTGTAGCTTGTGCTTTTCATTGAGTTTTTGAGTGAAAGAA
>NW_022936304.1:0-2038 GCF_012274545.1 Fukomys damarensis | reverse complement strand
TCTGAGCCACAGAATGAAGCAGAGTAACAACTCACCAGTTCTGAGCCTGGGCTTCATGGATCCAGTATCCCTCTAATGTCTCTGAGATAACCTACAAACCACCAAAGGAACAAGTCCAGACCAGCCTGATACCATGAAAGCAAAGTGGTTGGAACAGCCTTGTGGTCCCGGCCAACCTATAGCCAGCCCTAAGCAACAGGCCCAACTAGCCATCACTGTGGACACACAGGCAACATTAGAAAACCATCCAGCTGGCCCCCGCCTAAGTGCCAACCAAAAGAGTTGTTAGTTAAATGAACAGTTGTTACCTTATGCTGAAAATGAGTAAATAAACAATATATGTCCAACAAGGAAACAATTCACTTGAGATAGTAATTGTAAAATATTTGGGATTTTTGGCCTCATTGTGCTTGATAGTATCAACTTGATTGAAATTTCCATAACTTTAACTTGTAGATGCTGAGAACAAGGTTCCCCTAATGTGAAGTCTTCCAAAGTTAAGAATGTTTAGATTTAAATTAAGATGCAATTCTATTCAACATGGCACTAAGAAGAAGTAAATATTCAGGAATATATTTAACAAGAGAAGTGCAAGCCTGAAATACTGAAAACCACAGATTATGTGGAACAAATTAAAGTTCTAAGTAAATACAGAAAAATTCTATGTTAGTCAATCGGATAACTCAAAACTGTTGACAATTCTTCACAAGTTGATCTGTAAGTCAACGCCAGCTCTATCAGAACCCCAGCAGGCTTTTTGGTAGCAATGTATAAGCTGATACTAAAATTTATATGAAGTGTAAAGTCTCTGAAATAATCAAAACAGTTTGGAAAAAGAAGAGCACAGTTGGATATCTTGTGCTACTCAGTTTCAAGACTTCATCAAGTATCAAGTTGAGTATCAAGTGTGATACTGGCACCTAGATACTCAAATAGACAGATGGAACAGAACTGAGAGTCTAGAAATAAACTCTTACACTTAGGTTTTCAACAAAGGTGCCAAGACAATTCAGTGGGGTAAGAATGATCTTTTCCATCAGTGGTGCTGAAAAACTGGACATCCATATGGAAAATAATGAATCTAGAGGTAGACTTTACACTCTTCACAATAATCATCATGAAACACATCATAGACCCAAATGTAAATGCAAAACCATAAAACTCCCAAAAGATAACATAGGGGAAAATCTAAATGAGCTCAAGTATGGCAATAACTTTTTAAATAGAACACCAAAGGCATGATCCATGAAAGAAAAAATTGGTAAGTTGGAATTGATTAAAATATAAACTTTCTGCTCCGTGAAAGACACCATCCAAAGAACGAGAAAACCAACCACAGATGAGGAGAAAATATCTGCCAAAGATATGTCTGATAAAAAGAGACTGTTAGCCAAAATATATAAAGAATTCTTAAAATTCAATCAGAAAACCAAGAACCTGATCATAAAATGGGCAGAAAATACGAAAAGATGCCTCACCAAGAAGATATACAGATGACAAATAAGCACATAGAATGATCATTAGGCAACTGTGAATTAAAACAGTGAGAGGTGACCGCACACTTACTACAACAGCCAAATCCAAAGCATGGACAACACCAAAAGCTGGGAAGGACACAGAGCAACAGGAATTCTCATTCATTGCTAATGAAAGCACAAAATGGTACGGCTACTTTGCAAGGCAGCACAGCAGTTTCTTAACAAAACTAAATATACTTTCATCACATGATCCACCAATCATATTCCCTCGTATTTACCCCAAATAGTTGATCATTTATGTTCACACAAAAACCTGCATGCAAATGTTGACAGCAAAGTTCTTCACAATTGCCAGATTGTGAAAGCAACCAAGAGGTCCCTCAGTAGGTAAATAAATGAGCAACCTGTGAGACACCCAGACAATGGAATGTTATTCGGCATTTTAAAAAATGAGCTATTAAGCAATGAAAAGACACAGAGAAATTTTAAAGGCATTTTACTAAGTGAAAGAAGTCCATCTGAACAGGCACCATTTCAATGCCCAACATCCCAGTGTCCCA
>NW_022936303.1:0-313 GCF_012274545.1 Fukomys damarensis | reverse complement strand
AAATATTTGTGCTTTCAGTTGAGGTCACCTGCTTCCCAAGTTTGGTTCTTGTTCCAAGGGAAATGGCTGCGTAATTTCAATGGCTTGGGATTGCATTGCGTGTTCGCGTTTCCTATGATATAAGGTGTATTACTGAAAGATGGCGCTTGCTCCAGTTCATCTGGTACAGTGGTGGCGAAGGTATGGCATGTGTGCCACAGTGGGCACTCAGAGCCCTCTTTCTCAGCAAGTGAGTCAAGTCGTCCCATCATTGTCCAAGCAGCTCAGCACCAGATAACAGCTCACATAAAGGCACTTTACAATAAATAACTAG
>NW_022936302.1:0-251 GCF_012274545.1 Fukomys damarensis | reverse complement strand
ATAAACTATTTATTACTATAATTTCACAAGAGTATTATGTGAGTGCAGCTGTTAGTTTACTAGCAGTTTTTTAAGATCTGAATAATTACTTAAAAGATTTTATGCATAGCTGGGGATGTAGCTCCATGGTAAAGCCCTTATCTAGTATGTCCAAGGCTCTGGGCTTGATCCACAGCAACAAATGAATACAAAAATTCTTACCATACTGTCATTATTTATGAACTTTTTTTTGTTTTTGTTTTTGGTACCGG
>NW_022936301.1:0-210 GCF_012274545.1 Fukomys damarensis | reverse complement strand
GGTGGCCAATTCAGGCATGATGGGACTGGTGGTGTTTGTGGTTGTGATGCTGTCTTACGTGCTGATCTTGTGCACAGTCGGGGCCTGCCCTGCAGAGAGCCGCAGGAAAGCCCTTTCCATGTGCAGCTCCCACGTGATTGTGGTGGCTTTGTTCTTCGTGCCTGTGCTCTTCATTTACATCAGACCAGCCGCCACCTTCCCAGAGGACAA
>NW_022936300.1:0-217 GCF_012274545.1 Fukomys damarensis | reverse complement strand
ACGATGGCGTGAGTAAGATGATCAGACATTAGCCAGAACCTCTGTGACTGTGACAGCATCACAGCATTCGTCTGTCCGTCTGCGGGTGAGCGTCTGGAATGCGACCAGGAGCCAAGTTCGGCGTCAGCAAATCACGGAAATGATAGAACCTAGCCTGTGTGGCTTTTGCATGATAGGCGACCCCTACGGCAACGCCCCGGCCCCGCTGTCTTTCCAG
>NW_022936299.1:0-286 GCF_012274545.1 Fukomys damarensis | reverse complement strand
TCCAGATAGTTTAGCATAACTATTCAAGATATCTCCACATTGAAAATCCCAGCTCCACACTACATTCTAACTGCTGACAGACGATTTAATATGCTTAAATCTTAATTTCTCAAAGTACAGAATGTTAACAGAGTGCCATCTCCTTCACAGGACTGTTCATATTCATTGAGATGATTTTTGTAAAGTACCTACCACAGATTCAGGCATATACTATTAACTCAAAAAATGTTAACCAGGTATTATCATTAATATTCTCAGGAATTCCAAATAGCTAATGGCATCACCA
>NW_022936298.1:0-548 GCF_012274545.1 Fukomys damarensis | reverse complement strand
GTGTATTCCAGTTGGCATGGACGTGAGAGAGATGATTCTCATTACATGTGTTAAGCCAGGCAGCAAGGGAAACAAGCCTGACTAAATGCTTGGATTTCACCCAGTGGTGCAGCAAGCTAATGTTTCTGAAATGAAAACTATGTCTGTATTTGTCAGCTGGAAGTTTCCAGGGCTTTAGAAAAAGTGTGCAATAAATAGAGGACACTGTTCACCAAGTTAACTCCTTTTCATTCAGAGGCACTGAGATGAAGAAGTTCTCGATGAATAATAAAAATGCTTGTTGTTAATAACACAGAACACTGGTGGCTTTCTGCTGAAGGACGCATTGTATGACATTTTCATTTTAACGATGCAGTCCGTGGCAGTAGCAGCCAATAAAATAAAATTTTAAAAAAGTGTCAGAAACTGTTCAAATAGCTCTTGTAAGCCAATCATATTATCTATAGTTTAAAAACAGGCATATTTAAGAATTTTAGTTGTTTTTCTTTCTTTTTTTAATTGAGTTTATTGGTACATTTTAGGTATACAGTACAGTTACATTCATTATT
>NW_022936297.1:0-418 GCF_012274545.1 Fukomys damarensis | reverse complement strand
CCAAAGCAGCACTGGTCTTTAGCATGATGATCCAAGGCAGGCAAACTCCCAGTCCCTTGAGTGTCACTGTCTCTGCTTTGTGGTCTTTTCTTCTTGCTGTCCACCTTGTTGAGCAGGTGACCAGTGTCTAAAACAAGACACAGTCTCAGAAGAATGCGGCTCGTTCATAGCTCCGCATGAATTAAAGCCTGTTACCTCTCACTTTTCCTTCGGTAAGTAATGCAGAGCACCAGCTGCAGTGGGCTAGTGTTTGCAGAGCCTACAAAATGATGGGAGCAGAGTGCTCACAGGACAAACAGGCAGGAGCTTGGGTCAGAAAAGGGTTGTAAGAACAAGTAAGAGTTCAGTAATAAGAGGAAGGAAATAAATATCTTTTTGAAAGTCATGATCTTCACAGGGAACTACAAGTAGTAGCTGA
>NW_022936296.1:0-201 GCF_012274545.1 Fukomys damarensis | reverse complement strand
TAGTGGCAATAGTTCTCTAAATATCTTATTGAATTCAGCAGTAAAGCCATCATCACCTGGACATTTCTTAGTTGGTAAATTTTATGTGAATTTTCAATTTCATTGATTGATACTATGTCGTTTAGAATTTGTATTTGCTCTTCATTCAACTTTGGTAATTCATACATATCTAGGAATCTGTCCATAGGTTCTCAAAGTAGG
>NW_022936295.1:0-489 GCF_012274545.1 Fukomys damarensis | reverse complement strand
TCATCTAAATTCCCTGCCCTTTTTAACTTTTTGAAATCAAGGCCTCACTTCTTCGCTAAATTGCGAACGCTTGGTTGTGATCCTCCCGCCTCAGCCTCGTACACTGTTGAGATTAGAGGCACTTCCCACCATGCTGGGCTAAGATCTAGGCGATTTGTAAACTACAGAAACCAGAAAACCACAGTGAAATAACCAAAGTGAAAAGTAACTTCCTCTTTCTCCTAAATTCACACTTCATCCTAGAATAAAAGGTCATACCGTGGGAAAAATGGTAGCTTCTTTGGTAACTACTTTATTCGAGGTCGGTTGCGGTGATGAAGAAATCCAGGGAATCTTCAACATGTTTTCGTTAACCTAACTTTGTAGTACTTGTTGGAAAAATGAGGTAATTCCACAGAAAAGCACCGCTGTCTCGGTAACTACTTAAGATATGATCGTGTCTTGAGGTCAGGATGTGAAATCCGATTGTTTCTCACATCCTAATTCTCC
>NW_022936294.1:0-203 GCF_012274545.1 Fukomys damarensis | reverse complement strand
AAGCCCCTCCGAAGGAATGCCTATCACCTTTCACTGAGCTCCAGCTCTTAAAGGTTTCACCTCAATGTCAGCACATTGAGAATCAGGCCTCTAGGACCTGAAACCTTGGAGCATACACTTAACATATATCCCAGTCATAACTTTCTACCTGGGCTCCGAAGATCATGGTGCCCTCGGGATGTACAATGCATTCATCCAAACCC
>NW_022936293.1:0-241 GCF_012274545.1 Fukomys damarensis | reverse complement strand
CACAGGGTGCAGCCCCAGCCTAGGGACAAGAGTTGAGTGGTCTGCAGGTCCCCACGCTCTGGGGAGGAGACTCGCACCCCACCCCACCACTGGCCAGCATGTGAACTCGCTGCTATTAACCCAGCTCCTGGCCTAGCCACCGGGTCCTGGAGGGCAGGGAGAGAGCTGCCACTCCCATGTCCATGGTATCACCTGCTCACTCCTCTCAGCCCCTGGACAGAGTGCTGGCAGCAGCTGAGAG
>NW_022936292.1:0-249 GCF_012274545.1 Fukomys damarensis | reverse complement strand
CAAATAAATATATGAAAAGACGTTCACCATCACCGGTCATTCGAGAGATGCAGATGAAATCAACGCTGAGATCCCACCTCACCCCAGAAAGAGCGGCTGCTACCAAGAAATCAGCCGACAACAAATGCTGGAGGGGCTGCAGGGAGGAGGGACCCCTGCTCCACTGCTGGTGGGAGTGCAGGCTGTGGCAACAGCTGTGCAAGATTCCTGGAGAAACTAGGATCAGAGGCTCCGCCTGACGCAGCTACT
>NW_022936291.1:0-1096 GCF_012274545.1 Fukomys damarensis | reverse complement strand
AGTCGCATCCTACTGCTTTGAACAGTTTTCCTTCATAACACGTTTTAGTTGGGAGGCTAACTCTACGATGTAACGCCGGGTCTGATCAATTACAATGTGCTTTATTAATTTTTGAACGATGGCTATTTTTATCTAAAAGAAGAAAAGAGTCATTTTCTACTTCTGTAAAATCAGACTTCTAAGTAATTTATTTTTGCCTATTTAAAAACTAGGTTGATTGTTCTGATGTCAGTCCTAAAGCTGCTCTGTGTTATTTGAGTGTGAGGTGTGTGTGTGTTATATAACACTGTGTTATGTGTCCCTGAGCTATTACTTTGCTGAAAAGTAATTTAGAATATCAATAATATTGCATTTTTCAGTAATTTGGTAAAATCTGTCAGAGTTGTAAAACTGGTACAATGGTATCATCTTAGGGATAGAGTACTCTGTTTTCAGCCAAATCATAAGTGCTCATTCTCCCTGAGGCTATAGATGAGTGATAGAGCATTTGCTTAACACACACCAACTCCTGAGTTCTAGCCCCAATGCTGCAAGAGAAAGAAAACTGAGGCACAGTAGGTGTCCATTCTTTGATAGCAATGGTGAGCATAGTAGAGGGAGGTAAAGCCTTATATGTCACTAAGCAAGTTCAAGTTATATGGACACGTTGTGCTTTTCTAATCCTCTACAGAAAGAGAGCCCGAGGACAAACATGCGGAGTGCAGCCAAGCCCTGGAGCCCAGTAGTCAGAGTGGGGACCCATGGCTCTGACCGAGCCCGGCCCCTCCCTGCAGCCTCTTCCGGCATGAAGAGTTCCAAATCTTCAACCTCCTTGGCTTTTGAGTCTCGGCTAGGCAAGGTATTGACTGACTGCCTGGGGCAGGGCTGTTGGGCATCCTCGAGCCCCTGAGGTGGGAGGATTGAAGGGGGCAGTTGACAATCAGTGGTCTTTCAGGGTTTGAGGAGGGGCCCGAGACAGCCAACATGTCTTGACCTAAGGGAACAGAGCAAATGGCTCTGTAGGGGAAGCTCTGGGGTCAAGAAAGGGAATCTGCCCTATTTTTAATGTTCATACAGAGATTTCTTTAACTGAAATACCAAATAGTTTCTTTGGTGT
>NW_022936290.1:0-298 GCF_012274545.1 Fukomys damarensis | reverse complement strand
CTGTGTGTGTGTAGCCCAGAGGGCTGTGGTCTGTATTTTGAGACAAGGTCCTGCTAAACCACTGAATTGCTCAGGATGAACTCAAATTTTGAGATCCTCCTGTCTCAGCCTCCAAGAGTGCTAGGATTACAGGTATGTGTCACTGTACCCGGCTCCTTTACTGGGGGAGTATTTTACATCCTCTGAGTGGCTGGAGCCTGAGCCTGGAGGAAGGAGAGAAGTCCAGGGTGGGGGCATCCTGGTCCTGCCAAGGCAGGGGGTGGCAGTGAGAGTTGAGGCTGCATGAGGCTGAAGAGAT
>NW_022936289.1:0-919 GCF_012274545.1 Fukomys damarensis | reverse complement strand
AACACTTTGGTTGTTAGGTGCAAGATAGATAGGAGCTGGGCAGGAACACAGCAAGGCAAACAGCCAGGTGAGGCTCTTTGTAGAGGTAAGGGCAAGGCATGCTGGTACTGTGGACTAGCAAATGCCAGCAGAGGGGGAGATGATATATTTTGAGATTATCCACAGCTCAAGGACAAGGACTGGCCCAGATTTAATTTAACAGGTAGTGGCCTACATCATGGCTGTTCATGACATGTGTTCATGAAATTAGTAGAAATTAGATACTCTATGATTAAGACTGACTGTGGTATCATAGAAGAGTTCAGTATATCAAAATACTTTTCCTTTTGAGAAAACATCACTTGAGTTTAGGAACCTCTACCTCATCATTAAGATCTAAATACCAATCATTCCTCAAATTCCTCACTGCTTTCTCTAACCCAGCTCTTTCTCCTCAGACCCAGTAACAGTTACTTATTGCTATGTAATGGATCAGCTCAAAACCTAGTGGTTTAAACAACAAACACTTATTATTTCATAGTTTCTGGGGGCCAGAGTCCAGAAATTTGGCGGCAACTTATCTGGAAGCTTCTGGCTCAGGGTCTCTTATAAGAAGATGGGGTCAAGATTTTGCTGGGGTTGTACTTATGGGTGAAATGATCTTCCGAGATAGCACTCGAGATGGCTGGAGAGATTCTCAGTTTCTCACCATGTGACTTTATCCCTAGGACTACATGAGCATCCTCACACACTTCAGTTGACTTCTCCAGTGTGACTGACTCAAGGAGCCAGAAGGAAGCCACAGCCCCTTGGACCCTAATCTCCGAAGTCACAGTCACTTGCATCATAGTCTATTGATTAGGGATGAGTAACTAAGTCCAGCCTAAATGAACTGGAAAATAATTAGCTGCTACTTTTTTTTTTTTTTTTTTTTTTTTTT
>NW_022936288.1:0-275 GCF_012274545.1 Fukomys damarensis | reverse complement strand
TTGGACCCATCCTTCACACCATGTAAAACACTGTCTTACAGTGAATATTTGGAATTTCGTTGCGTGGGTATCGGGGTGTGGGTTTCCTAGTTAGTGTCAGCATGAAATGTCACCTGAGACTTTCCCAAAAGGGAGAATTTCAAGTGTCGCCCTACGGCAACCTAGGTTTCATGTTGGAGGCTAGGTTTAGGGTTAAGAT
Source organism: Fukomys damarensis (assembly GCF_012274545.1). Classification (NCBI taxonomy): domain Eukaryota; kingdom Metazoa; phylum Chordata; class Mammalia; order Rodentia; family Bathyergidae; genus Fukomys; species Fukomys damarensis. The sequence goes on along the minus strand of NW_022936288.1, from coordinate 76 downwards.
TTGTGAGTGTGAAAGGCGAAATTCACCTTCCAGGTAGTTTGCTTGTGCGAGGGAAGGTGAGGGCACCGGCTTTTTT
>NW_022936287.1:0-586 GCF_012274545.1 Fukomys damarensis | reverse complement strand
TTCTAACGTCAAACTGAAGCTATCCCCAAGTATACAGAGTTCTGGAGGTTTGTGTGCACTCAGGGCTGTAGGCACTCCCTTAGGCCTGAAGGGCTTCTCTGCTTATAGTGCCTGACAACAGTGTTTCAATCTCTGCCAGGCAGAGACCTACAAACAAAAAGGACTACAGTTGTACTGCCCATAAGAAGTGGACTTCACTGGTAAACTCACAGAGTTGCAGCACCTTTCTCTGTGGAGTACTTCACATTCATGAAACTGACCGCTTTAGCTTTAAACGGCTAAGCGGCGAGAGAAGCTGTTTCCCGGGGAAAACTGCACTTTAAATGGCACAAGCCCTCGGAAAAGTGCGTTTGTGTTCTAACGTCAAACTGAAGCTATCCCCAAGTATACAGAGTTATGGAGGCTTGTGTGCACTCAGGGCTGCTAGGCACTCCCTTAGGCCTGAAAGGCTTCTCTGCTAAAAGTGCCTCACAACAGAGTTTCAATCTCTGCCAGGCAGAGACCTAGAAACTAAAGGACTATAGTTGTACTCGCCATAAGAAGTGGACTTCACTGGCAAACTCACAGAGTTGCAGCACCTTTCTCT
>NW_022936286.1:1383-2367 GCF_012274545.1 Fukomys damarensis | reverse complement strand
GAAAAGTAACACATAATGAGAGAAAATATTGCAAATCACATATCTGACAAGGAATTTGCATCTCAATATAAAGAATATTTACAACTCAACAATAGAAAACAAATACAATTGAGAAATGGGCAAAGGAACTGAATAGACAACTGCTCGTAAGATTAAATAGAAAATAGTCAATAAGCATATAAAAACATGTTCCATGTTATGGATTATGAAATATAAATTAAAACACAAGATATTACTTCACATCTATCATCCTTAAAATGCTAAGCACAGAATTACATGATTCAGAGATTCTATTCCAGGTATACACCCAAGAAAGATGAAAAAATATGTCCACATAGAAACTAGTACTCAAATGTTCTCATAAACATTATTGACAATAGCCTTCCAAAGTAGAGGCAACCCAAATTTCCACCAATGGATTAATGGATAAATAAGTCACAGTACATGCCCAAAATAGAATATTCTTTGGCAGTAAAAACAAGTGGAATGATGGTGGCTGAAGTATGCGTTATGTGATTTGTATCTCGATAAAAGTGTTTAAGAAAATCATAGGCATATCCAAAAAATAGGGGGAGCTTCCCTCTAGGGGATCCCACTGGTCAAATTTGGGAAAATGCAAATATTAAAATAAAAGATAATGCAAATAAAAGAAATCAAGTGAGATAGGTACTGTTTATTTCCTCATTTTACAAGTAAGGACATTAACGTACATCGGAAATGACATCTCATCGTCACAGTGGGGATTTCACTTCAGGTGTCCAGCTACACAGCCTGCAGTCTTCACCATTAAAATACCCTGTCTTTTCTGCGCCCATCAAAACTGCACAAAATCTGATGAGGCATAGAGGGGAAAAGGTAGGAGAAGGTGGATTTAAGAGGTCCTAGAAGAAGATGTACAGCTTAACTTCAATCTTGAATTTTAAATAAAATCTAACAAGGCAACTGAGGGTGGAAGGGGAAGAAGATAGCTAAGGGGGAAAGATA
>NW_022936286.1:0-499 GCF_012274545.1 Fukomys damarensis | reverse complement strand
ACAGAGATATGAGCTAATAACTGAATGTGGTTGAATCAGTAAGTTTGTTATAATTATGCAGGATTAGAAAAATGAATAGTCTCTTCACCAAATTCTCTAAAGTTGGCAGGATAGATGGTTGATTAATTTAAAAATGTACAGAAAAATAGAAGATATTGGTTATTTCTTCATTATTCCCTAATATTTAGAGGAAAATTTAAGTCAGTTTTTTAAATAGTTTTGTTATCTGGATGGTTGGCTATGATACTGGCACTAGTGTATATTAATTTGGAAATCTCATCATTTAGCTTCTACTAACATTTATAAAGTGTGTATCTTGTCTATCAAGCACTATACTATGCACTTTGCTTCATCTCACACACAAAGAGATACGAATTATGAAGAAAATTCATGTTTAAAGAATTGAAGTGACTTCTCTAAGCTCAGTAGGAGGGAAGATTTTCTAAGTAGAGTTAGACATTTTCACTCTATATCCTATGTTCTGCCCTTTACATGTCAG
>NW_022936285.1:0-526 GCF_012274545.1 Fukomys damarensis | reverse complement strand
CAGCCTGGGCCACTTAGTTCAAAGCTGGCCTGGAAAACACAGGAAGACCCTGTCTCAAAACACTGAAAGAAAAAAATAAGCCCTTGTAAATGATTACATAATGAGGTACTAGACCCTCTTGTGTTTACACAGAATCTACACGAATAAATGTGACAAGTGCAAGGCATAGTGATTCAGGGATATATCGAGATACTCGCATAAAACTTCAAATAAAACAAAGTACAGTCTTCCCTTATTTTAAAACCTACCGATCTGTGCCGATAGAAAGCTCGGGAGTGCCAGGACACAGTACCCCACTGTCTGCTATCTGCTTGGCACACTGCTTCAGTGCTGCTGTCCACAAAACTGCTGTCCACAACCAAGACCAAGTCACTGAGGCAGCCAAAGCAAACTCCACCAGTATGGGCTTCACTGAGAACCACTGATCTACAGGACTGGAAAAGGAGCTACACCAGAGATACAATGTTAATGAACAAAGCAGACAGGTGTAACATAATCTACTGTGTATGTGTATTAAGATAGTGTC
>NW_022936284.1:0-230 GCF_012274545.1 Fukomys damarensis | reverse complement strand
AGAAAATCTCTGCAATGGAAGCACACCAGACCACCATAGTTGGTGAGTCAGAGGGACCAGCACTGCACATCAGAACCTCATCAGACTTTGAGGAAGGACAGCTGGAACCTGGCGGAGAACCTTGCAGAGTTCAAACCAGAGGAGCTCAGAGATCTCAGCTTGGGCCTTGCAGCCAGAAATCAGCCTGAACCTTAGGGTACAGCTGCTGGCTTGCCAAGACTAATTAACTT
>NW_022936283.1:0-206 GCF_012274545.1 Fukomys damarensis | reverse complement strand
AGTATTACAAATAATAGTAATTTATAGCTGGGGATTTGGCTCAGCGGTTCCGCTGCCTGCTTCACAAGTAGAAGGTCCCCAGCTCGATCCCCGGTACCAAAAATAAAACAAATAATACTATAATGTAAATTTTTGTGTTGCTGTTAGGCTCATGGGTTATTTATATGTTCAGATTTGAGTGTCATGGGGGCCCTCTAGTTTTAAAA
>NW_022936282.1:0-242 GCF_012274545.1 Fukomys damarensis | reverse complement strand
AAAGTCAGATACTGAAGTTTAAATCTAATGATTTCTGTTCTGCCGTAAGAGTTGTTGATTTCTGAACTGAGGGTCACTAGCAGGTTTGATTATCACTGTGGTTTCTGATTTATATAAACAGAAAAACTAAAATACAGTTTTTAAAATGGAAGAGATGAATAGATGTCTACATTACTAACATCAGCCTCACACAGTGGAACTTCTTCAATTCCTTCTGGAAAATTCTTCTTTATTATTTTTTT
>NW_022936281.1:0-248 GCF_012274545.1 Fukomys damarensis | reverse complement strand
GGTCTCTCCTTTTCTATTGTGTCGGGCTCCTGGCTGCACTGCACCCTCGCCCATCTTGCTATGTTTCCTCTCTCCTTTCTCCCTGCCGCCTTTCTCCCCCGACCACCTTTTGGAGTCAACTCCTCCCCACTGTTTCTCTCTCTCCCTGCCCATCTGCCCTTCTGCCCTTCTGCTCCATCCCTGTGTAGTCCTGTCTTGTACCATCTCTTGCTTCTCCATTGATTTCCAACTCCCTTTTCTCTGTCCAC
>NW_022936280.1:0-267 GCF_012274545.1 Fukomys damarensis | reverse complement strand
TGAGAAGTTTGAAATTAACAAGTGTCTGAGAGAACAGATCCATGGAGAAAGTTATGAATTTAAACAAAATTGTAAAGTTATTGATCAGAACAAGGGAAATGGACCAACCAAGTAAAACAGTGTATAAAGGTAATGCAAACACTAGAATGTAAAAGTTAATAAACCTAGCTGGGCATGGTGGCACACTTCTATAAACTCAGCATTCTGGGAGGGGGAGACAACAGGACCATGAATTCAAATCTATTAAGTAAGTGACTTGGCAAGACA
>NW_022936279.1:0-212 GCF_012274545.1 Fukomys damarensis | reverse complement strand
CAAACATCCAGAGTGCGCTGTACTCATTGACCCACTTGGTTTCGGGGAAAAATCTGTGAGATAAGCAGGTGCAATTATATTTTCCATTTCACACTTGAGGAAGAGAGGGCCAAAGAGATTAAGTAAATCGCCCAGGTTTAGTGCCAGACTCCAAGAAGGTTGATTTGATGGCTAAGAACTCCAGGCTCGTAAAGGAGAGCTGGCATACCCGG
>NW_022936278.1:0-254 GCF_012274545.1 Fukomys damarensis | reverse complement strand
TGTGGACCAGGAAGTAGAGCAGCCATAGTGGAGGTGGGCAGAGCTAAGTGGAAACACGGCTCATGCCTTGCAGATGTGGATTGCCGTCTGTTCGGTGGGAACCACAGTTTAATCTGACAGGACCACAGTGAAGGCCTGGGAGTGACTGTGGGGCAGAAGTGGGGAACAAGTGCAAGTACCATTCCCAGAGGCCTCCAAAAATGAAACTTAGACCAGGGTCAGAGCCAAGGCTCGGGGGACAGGTGGAGAGGGCT
>NW_022936277.1:0-264 GCF_012274545.1 Fukomys damarensis | reverse complement strand
CAACAGCAATTCAGAACTGCACTCTTAATATACATTTTCACTAATGAGCTAAATGCATGAGCCGGAGCACACTTTATAACATGTAAACAACACACAATGCTAAGGAAAATGAAGGGAGGAAGCAAACTCTCTGGAAGCCAAACTCATAACTATCCATGAAGCATCATTACAGAAAGAGAAACACTCAAAGTCCAGCTGGCCTCTTCTTCCAGCATATTTTAAAATATTTTAAAGTGACTTCAATCGGTATTTTTATACAGGAAA
>NW_022936276.1:0-221 GCF_012274545.1 Fukomys damarensis | reverse complement strand
AGAAGCAGAATTTGAAAAATTAAGCAATGGAAGATGAGAGAAATGTTAAAGGGTCTTATTAAGGAGTAGAAGCAATTAATAGAATTAGATAAGTTACCAGAAAAGAACAAACAAAAAAAATCAAAAAGGGAGAAAAAATATTAATAAAAACAGAAAATAAAAAAGAATGAGAAAGAACAAAAAGAAAAAAAGAAAGAAAGAAAAACTCCCTGACCACCCCC
>NW_022936275.1:0-229 GCF_012274545.1 Fukomys damarensis | reverse complement strand
CAGTGTTCTGGCGAGAACACCAGAGTCTGCTCCTTTGGTTCCCTGTGACATACACTGTCATCAAGCACTCCTTTCCAGTGCTGGGAGTGGGGAGCAGGGCCTAGCAGAGTCTCAGGGGCTTTGTTCTAAAACTTTTTAAACCAAGTTACTTTCCCTTCCATTTAAGAAAAAAGTGAGGCAAAAATTAGGAACAAGTAGGAACATAATGGAAGCAGAATGTTGAGAACCA
>NW_022936274.1:0-211 GCF_012274545.1 Fukomys damarensis | reverse complement strand
GTGGCATTCAGGTACATGTTCAAGGGCTCTTCCAAAACTGAGTGACCCTATTTCTCACTTAATATAACACGTCCTCCCTTTTGTTTTTTGTTGCAGGCACTCATAATGCAAAAAAAGAAAGAAAGAAGTTTTGCTGTATTTGCATGTTGAGTGAATCATTCATCTCTATTCCTTATGGCCAGCAGCACTTTCTGTTCAATTAAAGGGAGAG
>NW_022936273.1:0-659 GCF_012274545.1 Fukomys damarensis | reverse complement strand
CTATTAGTTCTGAGCTAAACAAAGCAAACCACTGTTAGAGACAGCAGAAGCCGTTTTCCATTGTAACACTTTAGAGATTTATTGTGATTTATAAGTTTTCCCTATCAGTATTTAGAAGTTTACTGTTAAATATCAAAACATAGAAATTGACTGTCAATCCATCTTAATTCCATTGAAACAAAAAAAGTACTCTGATATGATTTTTTTGGATACATCCTAAGCTGTTTTATTTTTGTTTTTTAAAAATAAATTTTGTTTTTACATTAACTTGAAATGTACTTATGTATATTTAAAATACATATAATGACCACATTCATAATAGGAAATTTGTACTGGTATGAGATATGACTTGATTCTTCTTTTCTCCCCATTCCCCTGCCCTCCCTTCAATGCCTCTTCCCCTCCTTATTTACAAAAGCTTTGTTTACACTATTCTTCTATTCTTTCTTTTCCTTTCCTTTCTTTTCCCATCTCTCCTCCTTGTTCCCCTCCTATTTGAACATTTTATTTCAATTTCACAATATGTATTATACATTTTGGTCCTTATTTATCCTTTTGCTTTCTCACACCTGAGAAAAAAAATGCAATGTTTAAAGATGTATGTTTGATTTATTTCACTTAAGAGTATGGTCTCAAGATGCATCCATTTACCTAGAAAT
>NW_022936272.1:0-386 GCF_012274545.1 Fukomys damarensis | reverse complement strand
TCTTTTCTGTTTCCTGCATAACAGAGCCCCTGCAGGGACCCACCTGCCCATTCCTGCTGTGCAAGAGTAGGTGAAGAAAGGAGTTAAATCCCCATAGAGAAATTCTTGACTCAAGGGTACAGGAATCAGTGGGTACATTGTCCTTTCCCAACCTTTTTCTATGCAATATAAAGATTATTCTACATGTATCCCACAAAATTACTTCTGGGATTCAACCCCATTTGTTTATTGTGGTGATGAATGAAATAGCACACCGTTAAGATGATCTACCTTTCTTTCCTATCTCACTTTTCCATCCCTGTTCCTTATGATTAATTTCCAGAAGAACCTACCCACACAGAAGCCTTGTTTCAGGCTGTGATTCAGAGGTTGTGGGTGTAAAGTAA
>NW_022936271.1:0-200 GCF_012274545.1 Fukomys damarensis | reverse complement strand
AGGAAGTCACTGAATACTATGTCTCTTCCATCCAAGTGATTTTCACAGCAGGCAATCTGTGAGCATACCACAGGAGACCCATACTGTGAACTAAAATGGTATTGTGGATACAGACTTATATGTGATCCTTTTCAGACCTAAGCACTGTCTGCTTTCCTGACTATGGGTTGAGCTGAATGGGCAGTGAGGAGAAAAACCAC
>NW_022936270.1:0-234 GCF_012274545.1 Fukomys damarensis | reverse complement strand
AAGAGGTGTAACTACCTCCTCTGGCCAGTTTGGGTTAGATGACAGCATCTCCCCTTGGTTACTACACTACCCAATGTGCTTTTCCTTCACGCTGGCAGCATTTGAATGTTTCCAAATCCTCCCCCAATACCTACTCACTGAGGCACCATTCATTGCCCATTAGAACTTGGCCTGATGGAACCAGCCATTCTAAACCTTTAGTTAACAAATCTTTTGCTACTGCAATCTTGTGTC
>NW_022936269.1:0-649 GCF_012274545.1 Fukomys damarensis | reverse complement strand
TCACCATTTACCCCAATGAAACCAAAGCGGTTTTTTTCCTGAATATGAAATACTCTTCAGAGCATGGAGCTGCAACTCTGTCCATTTTTGAGAAAAGTCCACTTCTCCTATATAGTGAAACTGTATTCCTTCTTGCTTGTAGGTCTCTGCCTGGCTGAGATTGAAGCAATTTTCTCAGAGGCTTCTATCCAACTTTACCCTTAGGCCTGAGAGAGTGCTTTGCTGTTCTGACTACCCAGAAGCACCTGGAATTCTGTAAACTTGGTGATAAGTTCAAATTGAGGTTAGAAAGCAAATGCACTTTGCACAGTGCTCCTGTACTTTCAAGGAATATTTTTCATGGAAGAAGTTTCTTTCTCCTGTTTCCCAATGAAGCCAAAGCAGTTTGTTTCCTGAAATTGAAGTACTCCTCAGAGCAAGGGGCTGCAACTCTGCCCATTTACCAGTGAAATCAACTGCTTCTATGGAGTGGAACTGTATTCCTTTTTGTCTGTAGGATTCAGCCTGGCAGAGATTTAAGCACTTTACTGAGAGTCTTCTAGGTAGCTTTGTCCTTAGGACTAAGAGAGTGCTTAGCACCTCTGACTCCCATCAAGCGCCTGGAACTCTGTAAAATTGGTGAGAAGTTGAACTTCAGTTTAAAAAGCAA
>NW_022936268.1:0-463 GCF_012274545.1 Fukomys damarensis | reverse complement strand
TTTCCTCCAGCCTTCCCTCCCTCCCTTCTTTCCTTCTTTCTTCCTTCTTTCCAAGCTCTAGAAATAAGGGAGGAAGAAAGCTGCTCACAGTATGCCTATGGCTGAGGCATATTGGAATCCAGAAGCAAGGTGTCTCTGTGGAAGACCCTGCCCCTCATCCATAGGCCTTTATTTTTAGGGCCTAGCTCCTAAGAGCACACCCATCTAGGGAATTCCACTGATGATCTCAACCCCTGCCTTTGGGTGTGAGTGACTATGGGATGAACAAAGATGATTTAGCTGACAGCCCTTTTACAAGCTGAACTGATATACCACCTGTCAGTAAAGAAAGCAAAAGTAAACCAGGCCCAGGCCTTGGTCTCCAGGCATTTGTGTCCCACCATGGGTCAGAGCCACAGGCCCCCCTGAGGCCTATTTAGCCCAGGTGCAAAAAGTAATTGAGTCCATTGCAGGGTGATCCTTC
>NW_022936267.1:0-797 GCF_012274545.1 Fukomys damarensis | reverse complement strand
GAATTTTAGGAGCTGGTTTTCTTATAATTCTGAAACATCAAGGATTTTGATGCCTTTGATGAAATACAATACTATTACTTTCCGCCAAAGATTGTCTTCCTCCTTTTCAGGTTTTAAAATTTCATTTTCATCTCTGAAGGTACTTTGCTTTGCCTTCAGTATTCTCCCATCTCCAACTGTTACTTTCCAACTGTTACTTTTCCCTTTAATTTCATATTGCCAGAGGATTTTAAAATATAATATTCTTAATAGTATAATTACATATAAACACATTTGAAAATATCTATCTATAAACTCAAGGTGTTCCTCCCTCCAATGCTATTAGCAATTGTTTTATTGAACAAAATTATCTGTTACAATAGCTACTAGGGCTTTTGAAGGGCAATTGATGCTTTGACACTTTACAGTTGGACTAGATTAGAGGTAATCATTTGTTGCAAGGAAGTACATATTAAGGTTCACAAGAAAAAATAAAGTATGTATATTTTACCTTATCTGTTCTGAATAGCATGACTAAACCATTTATCATCTGAAATAGAAAGAACTATTAATATGTATTCTAAGTCAATAGATATAAATCAAAACTCTCTAATCAAAAAAGGTTGTATTTTCGTTTTTCCTTTAAGGCATTTAACCATGTATTGTAGAAATGTTCACATGTGTACATTTATGCAGAGAACACTACAGTGAACCCATGTGTCCTTGATCTAGGCTCATTGATGGTCTGTGGCTAGTGGTCATTCATTGCACACCCATAATCTTCTCTACTTCACCAACACTAAAGAGCAAATCTAGCA
>NW_022936266.1:0-563 GCF_012274545.1 Fukomys damarensis | reverse complement strand
GATTGGCAGAATGGATTAAGAAGCAAAATCCAACAATATGTTATATACAAGAAACACACCTAGCACAAAAGGAAGTCCATAGACTGAAAGTGAAAGGATGGAAAACAATTCTCCATGCTTCAGGAGCTCAGCAAAAAGCAGGGGTAGCAATCTTATTCTCAGATAAAGTAAATTTCAAACCAAAACTCATTAAGAGAGACAAAGAAGGACACTACATCCTTGTAAAGGGAACAATTCAAGAGGAAGAGTTGACAATCATAAACATATATGCACCAAATATAAATGCCCCCAACTATATAAAACAAATATTAAGTAACATGAAAAACCAAATAAGCACTAATACAATTGTAGTGGGGGATTTAAATACCCCACTATCACAAATTGACAGATCTACTAGGCAGAAAATCAACAATGAAATAATAGAACTGAACCAAGCTTTGGAACACATGGACTTAATAGAAGTTTATAGAGTATTCCACCCCCAAAAATCAGAATATATGTTCTTTTTGGCTGCACATGGATCATTCTCCAAGATAGACCACATACTGGCTCACAGAACAGGT
>NW_022936265.1:0-218 GCF_012274545.1 Fukomys damarensis | reverse complement strand
TTCTCTGTGGAGTACTTCACACTCAGGAAAGTAACAACCTTGATTTAAAGGGCTAAGGAGCCAAAGATGCTCTTACCTGGAAAAAACTACAGTTTAAACCACAGAAGCACTCGGCCGAGAGCGATTGTGTTCTATTTTCAAAATGAATCTATCCACAAGTATACAGGATTCTGGAGACTTGTGTGCATTCGGAGCTGCTAGGCAATCCCTTAGGGCTT
>NW_022936264.1:0-214 GCF_012274545.1 Fukomys damarensis | reverse complement strand
GACAGTCATGAAGTGTCTAACTAGAAGGTAAATACCCTCTCTGCTCAACCTGGACAAACAAAATATTGTGCCAGTAGATTTCACCTAATTGTGTATTTCTGTTATATTTCAGTGGGAACCAGGGGAAATAATGTTTTCTTACCACCTAGAGACTGCAAACTGTGGTGAAGAACTTAGCAGAGAGGTGGAAAGGAAAGAGATGCGTGGAAAAACA
>NW_022936263.1:0-459 GCF_012274545.1 Fukomys damarensis | reverse complement strand
ATTATAGTAATATATTTTACATCTGAAATTTACAAAATGTATGACCATGGGATCATAATCCTGTGTCTTTCTAGGGTCTTATAAGAGGATGTCAGTGTTAGGAAAAGGCTCCGAAGGTACATTTTACGAAATTCATTGTAAATCTACCTTCTATTTCACATCTTTGAGTTTTATTTCTTTATTGCTTTGCCAATTTAAAGTTATTTGGATATTTAATGAAATCCCATTTGTTAAAAAATATAATTTAATGCATCTTTAGGGTTTGTTCTCATATATATATATATATATAGATAGATAGATAGATAGATAGATAGATATAGATATTATTTTTTTTTTGTACTGGGGATTGAACTTGGGTACTTGTGCTTGTGATGCAGGTGGTGGAACCACTGAGCTCAATCCCTGGCCTCATAGTTATATTTTTAAGTTGGCCACAGTAATATATCATTTCTCAATTCT
>NW_022936262.1:0-202 GCF_012274545.1 Fukomys damarensis | reverse complement strand
AAAACGCAGGCCTGGAGGGAAAGGCTGGAGTCAGCTGGCAGCACTGGGGGACAGGGCCAGGCCGTAGGAGAGGCTGAGGAGGGGAGCGCACGCTGAGCAGGTCAAGGTCAGGCAGGCTCTTCCAGTTACCTGATTTTAAGGGACACAGGAGGGTGGGGAGTGGCAACCCAAGGGTTGGGGCCGGAGAAGAGGGAACAGGGCT
>NW_022936261.1:0-239 GCF_012274545.1 Fukomys damarensis | reverse complement strand
CTCTTTTTTTTTTTTTTTTTTTTTTTGGTACCAAGGTACGAGCTCAGGACCTTGCATTTGCAAGGCAGGAGTGGTGCCACTGAGCTAAATCCCTGGCCCTGCCTCAACTTCTTGAGTAGCTTGGATTACAGGTGTGTACCACCATCCCTGGCTAGGACAATTCATTTTAGTCAATTTAGGGAGTAAATTAGTGGTATTTCTTTGTGGCTTTACTACCTACTGACAGCAATCATCTTTTC
>NW_022936260.1:0-313 GCF_012274545.1 Fukomys damarensis | reverse complement strand
GTGTCCCCAGGCCAATGGTGCGCTTGGCTGAAAGTCCTGATCAGCTTTCAGCTGAATGGTAAACGCGCACCATGTGCCAGCCGAGCACATGGAGAGGAGCCTCCCCGGAGAGGATCTTGGCGAGAGAGGTGCTACCGGCCACATTATCCAGAGAAGACTGGACGTGACCACTACTGTGGGTCTCACAAAGGCCAAGGGCAGACCGGCAGGGACAGACGGGGAGGGACTTACAGCAAGAGGAAGAAAGGCTGTGGGCAAGGATGAACAGGTCTGGGGTGAAGAGCTCAGATACTCTCAGCAAACTGGGAGGAAA
>NW_022936259.1:0-254 GCF_012274545.1 Fukomys damarensis | reverse complement strand
AGTCGGACGGACAGTCAGAGGGGATGCGTGCAGGCACAGAAGAGTCTCTGGGTGAGGCCGTCATGTGCCATGCCAAAGGTTCCTCTCTGGTAGCTCTCTGCACCCTTCGCCAGGGACAGCCCGAGGGCTGGTCTGAGAGTGGGAACACTGTGGGAGCGCAGTGCGGAAGGAGACGCACTTCACGCGACACCGAGGCTGTCGAGCTATCGTCACGGGTGGATGCGACAGCGGATGCTGGCCACCCCCTAGGATGC
>NW_022936258.1:0-547 GCF_012274545.1 Fukomys damarensis | reverse complement strand
TGGTTTACTTTAGATGTGGCTTTTGTCTTGAAATCTATTTTGTTTGATACCACTTTGGCTGTCCTAATGTTTCTTTGGTTGGTATTTCCTTGATATATATTTTACTATCTTTTCATTTACTATTTTTTATGTATTTTTCAGGTATGTAGCACATAGTCTATGGCTAATTTAAAAATAATTTTTTACACATTTCTTTAAATCAGGAGTCCAAATCTACACTGATTATGATAACTTCTATATTTGCATTTATTTCTTTTATTTTGTAACATAATTAATTTTCTGAGTTTTTTTCTCATTGAGTTTATTGGTACTTTTAAAATATACAGTACAGTTACATTAATCATTCGGTCTTGCACCTTTATATGACAGGTCTTGGTCCTCATTTTCCCCCTACCCCTCCCCTCCCTTCACCCCCTCCACTATTCCCTATTTACAAATACTTTTTTTCCACTTTTTCATTTTCTCATACTTTTTCTTTTCTCTTATTTCCTTTCCCCCATCCTTCCCACTTCCCCTACACCTTTAGCCCTTTTCTTCCTATTTCATA
>NW_022936257.1:0-205 GCF_012274545.1 Fukomys damarensis | reverse complement strand
TAGAAATAAAGTCTATATCTAGAAAAGCTTTTAATTTTTTTAGACAATTCAAGGTAAATATGATAGTTACTCCTTAAAGGAAAATTAAGGAGATTTTTCCATTTAAAGTAATTTGATAAAATACAGGAAATGTGAGTGTTTATTAAATTGTTGCAGATATATTTTATGTTCGTGTAATAAATGTGAGTAAATTCAAGTTTCTTCC
>NW_022936256.1:0-201 GCF_012274545.1 Fukomys damarensis | reverse complement strand
GAATATAAGTCTATTCAAATAAACCACAACTACATAATAAAATGGAATAGGAATAAATGTGTATCTGGTCAAAGATTTATTATACCATAAATTAAAGAAAAATTTAAAATATCTTTGCTTCTTCTTGCCTGGAAAAAAATATATATATATTGTTGTTTCTCATCTATGATAGTGAGCAAGAAAATAAAATATCTCATTACT
>NW_022936255.1:0-1073 GCF_012274545.1 Fukomys damarensis | reverse complement strand
AAAAAAAAAAAAAAAAAAAAAAAAAAAAGTCCAAATGAAAATGGAAAAGGTAGTAAATTGTATAAAAGCTAAAGCTTTTCCACAGTACATGCAAATTGCCCTTAGGTCACTTATCTGTGTGCAGTGAGGGAGTAGGCTATCTGGAGTTGTGTCACAGGGCACTGAGCAAAGAGGTCTGCAAGATGCTGTCTGGGTAGCCTTTTGAAGTTATGGAGGAAGAGCTAGGCCTATCTAGAGAGCAAGAGAAGAGATGCACTATGTTTTTAAAATTAAGTTTATTGGTACATTTTAGGTATACATAATAATCACATCATATTCATCATAGGGAATTTGTACCTGTACATCATATATCTTGATTTTTATTTTTCCCATTCCCTTTCCCTTCCTTCATCCCCTCTTCCTCTCCTTATTTACAAAAGCTTTGTTTCCATTTTTCCTTCTTTTCATATTTTTCTTTCCTTCCTTCCTTTCCCCTACTCCCCTCCCTAGTTCCCCTGCCCATTTGACCATTTTCTTCCTATTTCACAATATCTATTATACATTTTGGTCCTTATTTACCCTTTCAGTTTCTCACACCAGAGAAACAATGCAGTAGTTACACGTGTGTCTAATTTATTTCATTGAAGAGGACAGTCTCAAGGTATTTCCGTTTAGTTATAAATATCTCAAGTTTATCTTTCTTTATGGATGAGTGGTACTCCATTGTATTAAAAAAACACATCTCTTTATCTATTCATCGATGGGAATTTGGGCTATTCCCAAATTTAGCTATTAGAAACTGTGCTGCTATAAATATGGGTGTACACATATTGCTAGAGTATGATACTTTTAATTCTATCAGGAAGATACCAAGAGGGGGAACATCTGGGTCAAATGGAACCTCTAGTTTTAGTTTTGTGAGGAATCTCCACACTGATTTCCAAAGTGGTTTCACCAGTTTACGCTACCACCAGTAGTGGAGAAGGGTTCATTTCCCCCCTACAGCCCCTCCAGAATTTGTTATTGCTTAATTTCTTTTTTTTTCAGCTTTAATTGAGTTTATTGGTACATTTTAGGTATACAGTACAGTTACA
>NW_022936254.1:0-219 GCF_012274545.1 Fukomys damarensis | reverse complement strand
GGACTAATGAAAACAACAAATAAAGTGAAGCAGGCACATCTCAAGACATAAAAGAATACACAGTTATTTCATTGTACTACTACTAAAAAATGATGTATCACCATGAAAAATGAAGGCAGTCAGAAAGCCCTCAGGTAAGCCTCTATGATCAAGCAGGCCCCTGTTCACCTGCTTTTGTCAACTCATCCACAAAGATGCCTCAGAAATACTTTTCATTGT
>NW_022936253.1:0-249 GCF_012274545.1 Fukomys damarensis | reverse complement strand
TCAGTGTTTGTTAAGTATATTTCTATGAATTAATAAAAATGTTCTGTATATTCAAGGGACATATATAAATGAGGTAAAAATATAAAGGAACATCAAAAAATTCTATAATAGCACTGCCTTCAGATGAGGTTGAAATGCAGAATATGATAAAAAAATAAATAAACCAGAAAGGGCTTTACTTAGATGTTTAGCCTATATTTATTGAAGCAGATTATATGTCCACTATGCTATTCTTTTTAGAGATTTACA
>NW_022936252.1:0-283 GCF_012274545.1 Fukomys damarensis | reverse complement strand
ATATATTAGATGCAGGAAGGAGAATAAGGAGTATTACTAAAGAAGATATATTGACGACCCTATTAGAACATACAAAGGATGTATTCTATACCATATATTTTCTGTGAAATAACAGTGGATAGACAGGTCACCTAAATTTATAGTATGCTACCTTTTAGTAGGTAACTTCCTGCCCAGTAGACACATATAATGGACATGTAATGTATACAGCCTGCATACAATGATTTGTATTGTATATGTTTTATATATATATATATATAAATATATATATATATATATATGC
>NW_022936251.1:0-329 GCF_012274545.1 Fukomys damarensis | reverse complement strand
ATCCTTGAGCTAGAAATGAAGGCATCTTGCTACATTTTAACAGTTAGTTGAGTACAAGAAACAAACCAACAAACTAGCTTTTCAGTAGGCCCAGGTGTTAATAGTGGTAGAAGTACACCTGGAAATAAGGAAGGCAAGGGAGCCATTCCCTGTCCTTCACACAACTATAAACACAGCACCACCCTACTGATTGTGTTTAAATGTGTTTAAGTGGTGATGACCAAGGTGGCAAATCGTTGACACCAGTTAGAGACAGAATAGGAGGTACCTGGAGTGGGAGGTGTCTGACCACAATGGGAGCCACCTGGATTAGTGGTGTTTGATTCTTC
>NW_022936250.1:0-588 GCF_012274545.1 Fukomys damarensis | reverse complement strand
CCTCTGCAAAGTGCGTTTGTGTTCTAACATCCAACTGAACCTATCCCCAAGTATACAGAGTTCGAGAGGCTTGTGTGCACTCAGAGTTGCTAGGCACTCTCTTTGGACTGAAGGGCTTCTCTGCTAAAAGTGGCTCACAACAGTGTCTCAATCGCTGCCAGGCAGAGACCTACAAACAAAAGGGAATACAATTGTGCTCCACATACGAGGTGGACTTCACTGGTAAAGTCACAGAGTTGCAGCACCTTTCTCTGTGGAGCACTTCACATTTATGAAACTGAACGCTTTCGCTTTAAACGGCTAAGCGGCGAGAGAAGCTGGTTCCCGGGGAAAACAGCACTTTAAACCGCAGAAGCCCTCAGCAAAGTGCGTTTGTCTTCTAACGTCAAACTGAACCTACCCCAATTATACAGAGTTCTGGAGGCTTGTGTGCACTCAGAGCTGCTAGGCACTCTCTTAGGCCTGAATGGCTTCTCGGCTAAAAGTGCCTCACAACAGTGCTTCAATCCCTACCAGGCAGAGACCTACAAACAAAAAGTAATACAGTTGTGCTCCACATAAGAGGTGGACTTCACTGGTAAACTCACA
>NW_022936249.1:0-291 GCF_012274545.1 Fukomys damarensis | reverse complement strand
TTTTGCCTAGAATTGCTTTTGTTATTCTAGGCCAGTTCTTGTTCCAAACGAATTTTTGGGTTGTCTTCTCCAGTCTGTGAAGTACGCTGTTGGTATTTCAATTGGGATTGCATCGAATCTATATAGCGGTTTGGGAAGTCTGGCCATTTTCACTATATTGGTTCTTCCTACACAGGAGCAAGGGATGTGCTTTCATTTTCTGATATCTTCAATCTATTTTATCAGAGTGATACAGTTTTCAGAGTAGATGTTTTGATTTCTTTTGTTATGATGATTCCTAGATATTTCATT
>NW_022936248.1:0-227 GCF_012274545.1 Fukomys damarensis | reverse complement strand
ACCTCAACCTCGAACCTCCCAGGTAAATGGATGGAAACAAAGAGTGCTAGAGCAGCACCCTAGTCTCTTTCCGGAGAAAGACGGACTTGGACTGCAGGATGTGGTCTGGCAGCTCCTGGGCTGTTCCTGTGCCTCCCGCACTCAGCCTGCTGTTTATTCTAACCGTGACTGCAACCATCAGGTCCCAGTGGGTGCAACCCTGCAGCCCCGCACCCAGCTACACCTCC
>NW_022936247.1:0-200 GCF_012274545.1 Fukomys damarensis | reverse complement strand
GTCATCTGATGCTTCATGCTTCATCTTGAGCAGAGAGCAGGGTTCCTTATCCAGAATTTCCAGACAGTGTTGGGTCAGAAAGAAAAGGGAGTGTTGTCTATGACGTAGTAGGACAGTATAAGTAGTGGTACAAATCACTGAGGAGGAAAGATAAGGCATTAAAGCCTCATGAGTACAAAAGATCGAGGAGGAGTTACCCT
>NW_022936246.1:0-207 GCF_012274545.1 Fukomys damarensis | reverse complement strand
AGAAATAGAGATCAATTATCGATACATCTAAATGGTGAATCAAAATACTTACCCTTAGTTGAAGAAGTCAGCGTTGTTTTTGTGTGTTTCGGGGGGGGGGCTGTTTTGCTTTGCTTTATAGTGCTGGAGACTGAATCCAGTAATGTAAGCCAAAGGAGAGTGGGACCCATAGACATGGCCACTCTGAGAGCCTGCGCCCCCTAAGAG
>NW_022936245.1:0-1345 GCF_012274545.1 Fukomys damarensis | reverse complement strand
GGAGGGGAGGACGAGGGAGGGCAAGAGAGGCCAGGAGGCAGAACAGGGAAGGCAAGAAGGGCAGCGGGTCCTAGGCACCAAGTAAAACAGAAAAAGACACCAAGTTCTCTGGAGAGAGAGCGAGCGGATACAGACACGTTCTAAGACACTAGTCCCACATCTGTGCTATTCTGCCGACAACAGGACATCTTCCTTGGTTCTCCTCTCCTTCCCACACCTCCAGCATTGCCATCTGCAAGGTTTTGGGAAGACAGCTCATCCCCAGAGTCTGAGCTCACCCACTCCCCATGCTCTCCTCAGAGCGACTCTGAAGCCCGGGTTTTCAATTCTTCAGATTAGAATCTCTTCCTCTGCACGTGTATCACACGTCCTCATGTAACCACACTCATTGGAAGAAAACAGTGAACACTTAGGTTATGGCCTTCAAGATTGAAACCAAGACACAGGCAGGAAGGTAGAAAGTTCTAAAACAGATACCTCCTGTTCAACAACATGGATAGGTACTCAAATCAAAACCTGTATGATTAATCACTTGGTCACATGTGGACTGTTCTATGCACCCAAGCCAACATTCTCAAAGGTGTGAGGTGGAAATGCTTGTTCAGGAGGAGCTCATAATCTGCCACACAAAACAAGGCCCCAGCAGAGGGAGGGAGGCAACAAAAGCCCAAGTCAGTTGTATGGTCTGTGTCTAGCTGTCCACCAAAGCCTTGTGCAATCACAGGTGGGGCTATCAGAAGTGGCTGGGTCTAGAATATGTAATGCTGGGATTAAGAGTGTGTGTGACTGGTTTGGCATAGCTCTGAGTGTGGATAATGGGCAGGCCCACCTGGGTGTGAGTGCTACTGCCCTGAGGGCGTGTAGCCTGGACAGAATACAAGGGATGGAAAGAGGGCTGCTATTCTTGCTGCTGCTTCTGCTGCTGCTCTGCTGCCTTCTGCCTGCCAAGGACTGTTTCTCCTCTGCAATGCCCTCTACCATGTCACCCTGCCTTGGAGCCAGCTAACTATGGGCTGAAACCTCTACAAACTGGGAGCCAAAATAAATCTTTCCTCCTTTAACTTTGGGTGGTGGATATTTTGTCTCAGCAATAAAGAAAGTAACTAAGACAAACATAAACAAGGACACTACTCACTCAAAGCAAGAGGGCAAGAGAGGCCGGGATGACAGAGGGGATGCATGCAGGCTGAGCCAGGATGAAGGGGCAGGCAGCAGAGAGACCTGAAGGACGATGTCACGCTTGTCCCAGGCAAATGCCCAGGTCACCCCTCCACATGAAGGAGCTATGGGGGAGAAGCTAAAGCAAGAAGAGTCTGGTAATGATTAACTTTGGGAGCTTCCAATG
>NW_022936244.1:0-258 GCF_012274545.1 Fukomys damarensis | reverse complement strand
TGTTTATTGAAACATCTCTCCATCCATTGGGGGCTGCTCGTGCTCACCCTGGGCATGAGGCTAGATAATAGCACACTCTCTTCTCCCACGCCAGCAAAGGATGGGACCCCCATCGGATTACTCTTTTCTGGGAGCTGGAGAAAGTGCAGAGAACGCAGTCTAAAAAATTAAGGGCATGGTCTCTGTCTTGCATCCATCATTCTTTCGTCCAGGAGACCTGTGCAAGCCACTGGAATGCACAGATGCATTAAGATAGAA
>NW_022936243.1:0-370 GCF_012274545.1 Fukomys damarensis | reverse complement strand
TTCCCGGGGAAAACTGCAGTTTAAACCTCAGAAGCACTCTGTCCAGGGCGTTTGTGTTCTAACTTCAAACTGAATGTATCCACATGTACACAGGATTCTGAAGGCTTATGTGCACTCAGAGCTGCTAGGCACTCTCTTAGGCCTTAAGCCCTTTTCTGCTAAAGTGCCTTACATCAGTGTTTCAATCATTGCCCGGCAGAAAACAACAAACAAAAAGGAATACCGTTGTACTCCATATAAGGTGTGGATTTCCCTGGTAAACTCACAGCATTGCAGCACCTTTCTCTGTGGAATACTTCACATCCAGGAAACTAACCGCTTTGGTTTCAAAGGGCTAAGCTGCGAAAAAAGTTGTATCCCGTGGAATGCT
>NW_022936242.1:0-212 GCF_012274545.1 Fukomys damarensis | reverse complement strand
CAGCCTCCAGAGTTCACTGGAGCTTCTCCTGCCCCTAGATTGACCTCCCCAACTCCCCCTTTCGGAGACACCTGGTGCAAATGCATCCTCCCCCCTGCTGGCTGCCCCTAGCCCTCCCAGGCACCCTGGAATGTGGGGACTCCTGGGTCTCATGGATGTCATGTTCCACGGGCATCTGTCTCGCAGTGGATGTGGTGCCTCCCAGCAAGGCC
>NW_022936241.1:0-223 GCF_012274545.1 Fukomys damarensis | reverse complement strand
GGGAACTTCTCTTAAGGCCATAGGTATAGGTAAGAGAAAAAAAGACTTCAGCAAGAACTAGGAGTGTAGGCCTTTGGACCATTTCATCAAGTAACTTGTGCCTTTAGGGCCTACTCAGGCCCCATTTCATATACATAGAGCACATGCATTTGATGATAGTGAGTTGCTATGTGTATTCACCTTTATGGCTTGGTGCATCAGATAACATTGCATTGATGATGGA
>NW_022936240.1:0-232 GCF_012274545.1 Fukomys damarensis | reverse complement strand
AGCTTCACAAAACTCACTGCCCTCACCTTACCTTTCACGCCCAAATTCTCTGCTGTGTGAATTTCTTCCGTGTCGTGCTCACCTGTGCTAACACTAACCCTAAGCCACCACCTGATACCTACCTTCCCGGAGGGCGGTCCTCTACATCCTCCCCTCGGGCTGCGCCTAAGGCGAAATCTAATGCTGATACTCACTAGAAAGCCGCTCACCAATACCCAGGTGCAGAAACTGC
>NW_022936239.1:0-201 GCF_012274545.1 Fukomys damarensis | reverse complement strand
ACAACATATCACCTTCATAAAAATTATAAAGTGCACTTAACAGCTTTTGGTGTCTTCGTGCACGTGTGGATCTGTGATTCTATATGTCTCCTGATGGGCCGATGTGTGCACCTTTTCTGTTGGTGCTCCCTACGGCGGTTTTCTTTTGACCTTCCAGTGGGCTGATGTGGTTGACAGTCCTTCATCTTTCTCTTACTCGTA
>NW_022936238.1:0-229 GCF_012274545.1 Fukomys damarensis | reverse complement strand
CCCTTCAGGCCTAAGAGAGGGCCTAGCAGCTCTGAGTGCACACAAGCCTCCAGAGCTCTGGATGCATGGGGATATGTTCCGTGCGACGTTAGAACACAAATGTACTTTGCAGAGGGCTTCTGCGGTTGAAAGTGCAGTTTTCCCGGGAAAGAGCTTCTCTAACCGTTTTGCCTTTCAGAGCGAAATCGGTCAGTTTCATGAATGTGAAGTACTCCACAGAGAATGGTGC
>NW_022936237.1:0-205 GCF_012274545.1 Fukomys damarensis | reverse complement strand
CCAGCAGTAATCTTGGCGGAATATGTGTGACAGGCTCCCGTGGGTATAATGACAAAGAGTGTCGATAGGAACAAAGTTACTCATACGGAACCATCTCTTAAGACTTAGGCTTTAACATACCAGCTCCCTCGTCTGAGAATGGACCCTGCCATTTGCTTGGTGGTTACGCGAAGCATGGATTTGACAACGGACACCAGCTTAGCAT
>NW_022936236.1:0-734 GCF_012274545.1 Fukomys damarensis | reverse complement strand
GGAACAAAACTCTGCGCAGTCTTGCTAATCTGTATTTACAATTCCAAACACCAAATAAGAGTGATCATAAATTTACACATCAGATTACAGTCACTGAGGTGCACTACATCTCAATACGAACACGACTTTTGTGGATAAAGCTGGTATTGTTGTCTCAGAGCAAAGATCTTCACTGGTTCTGCAAAATTCAACCTTCTTACCCAAAGACAATACATCATAGAGGCAAAGCACACAGTAAAAGTTATTTATTTTGTTTCATTACCCCTTGGCCTCATAGAAAGGAAAACCTCAAAATATCCCTCCAGAAACTCATCAAAGAGAAACCACACACAAAAAAGAGACATATCCATCCTGTTTTGGTGTGTTTTTGAAACAACTAACACAAAGTTAATTACATAGCAGGAGCAGAGCAACGCCAGCCAGACAATGGGTCACATTACCCTTTTTACAGGGACGCACATGAACTCTTGCTGACCCTGCCCTCCCGACACATCCTATCTTCCCACACAGTTCCCCACCAGCTGGTTCATCTGGCGCTTATTCGGGGTGGTTCACCCTGAAACAGTCGTGAGTCCTTCCTGAGGTTTAAAAGAGCAGTGGGCCACTAAATAAGCATTTCTACAACAAGGCCCTTTCCATTTTCACGAATCCATATTCTGTGCCTGTCTCTCTGCTTGAAATGACTTGTGCTCGCAGAGCTGGGAAGGGCTATCTTCTGGGCGATGGGCAAAGAC
>NW_022936235.1:0-1077 GCF_012274545.1 Fukomys damarensis | reverse complement strand
AATTGGATCATGAAGGTACTGTACACATCAGTGGATTCTTCTACGAAGAGCAGCTGAGGTAGCCGTTGGGAGATGGGTCCTGGATGGAGGTGATTGGATGGAGGTGGGTCACTGGAGGTGTGGGGTGGAGGGGTGTCCAAATCTTGTCCCTGGCTCATTCCTTCTCTCTCTACTTTGGGGCCCCCGTGTTATGCACAGTTTTCCTCTGCCTTGCCTTTGTACCGTGTTGTTTGTGCTTTGGAGCCAGCTGAATTTGGACTGAATCCATGAGACTGAGCCAAAATAAACCTCTCCTGCTTTAACTTGTGGATATTGGGTATTTTGTCCCATGACAAGAATGTGACTAAGCCACCTGATGTTTGATGTTCTGAAAACAAAAAGGAATTTTTAGGCTATAGACAATGAGAAAGTTTGCTGGGATTCTGTAGAAGACAGATCCTAGTTCAGAGAAATTCTGTGATTAAAATACAAGGCAAAATATAAGCTGGTACAAAAATCACTCCTGCTTTTGAAGGAATCAAGAGCAGAGGGGAGAGGGGGACAGGGCTGGAAGTTGACATCAACTGGAGCTGAAGGGCTGGAGATTCAAATGAAGCATAAATTAGGTAAAATTTGAAAATATTACAGTATTTAAAAAAAAACTTTGGCAACATGTGAATGAGTGACAAGACAAATACTGGGTTCTCTATGGTTTACTTTCTTCGTGTGTATGTAGCATACGATTCATACTCTCAGATACCTTTGTATTATAGAAAATGGTGTGTGTGCTGATTGAACTTGTTGATTAAAAAGTACTTAATGCCAAAGTGGAAGAATGTAGGGACACACTGGATCAGAGTCTGTGATGCATGGAGAATATTTCTCCGTCTTCTGCAAGCATCTCTTCATTCAAGCCATCAAAATATTAAGAAACGGATGTGTAAACTGACAATTTTAATAATACAGGTCAGTGATTTTCAGAACTTGGGTATCTACAAGTAGCACGTGGGGCCCAGAGGAAGGAGTCTGAAGGAATCAAAGATGCCCCAGGAAGTAGGAGGAAGGAGGGTGTGCTTCAGAGAGAAGACAGGCTAAGCC
>NW_022936234.1:0-208 GCF_012274545.1 Fukomys damarensis | reverse complement strand
ACAACCTGTCTGCCAACAGATGGCCAATCACTGAGAATGAATCACTTGGAAGTGGACCATTTTGAAATTTAATGTGTGTAGAATCACAATGAAGAGTACCTCAAGTTGAGAAATCAGAGCTGCAAATTTTCATCCTTGCCTCTACAGGAGATTCCAGACGAGTTTTAGAGGAGAAATGCAGGACACGTTTCTTTACATTGATCTTTGA
>NW_022936233.1:0-265 GCF_012274545.1 Fukomys damarensis | reverse complement strand
CCAAAAAACAAAACAAAACAAGAAAACAATGGAATAAAAATTATAACAATGATCCTCTTCCACATCCTCATTCTCATTTTAGCCCTTCACTGTTCAATAAACAAAGAGGCCATTTGGCATATAGGGACTTGAAAAGTTTTCTACTGAGTAAACAAATACAAATGATTCAGGCTGCACACTTGTTTTCTAAGAGGCTAACTCGGAATGCATAGGTAGCTAATGACTGGAATGAGACGTTTTCGTGCCACTGTGCCCAGACATTTAC
>NW_022936232.1:0-2683 GCF_012274545.1 Fukomys damarensis | reverse complement strand
AGAAGAAAGATCTAGGTTGTATACATTGCTCCAAAGACATGTACCAAGGCAGACAGAGGTCTGTACCCCTTGGCAGTTTGTTGTTCTGGAGAGAAAGGAAAGAATGAGCCATGACTACCCTTCTATCTTTGTGGCAAGCACCCTGAGGGACAGGTTTCTTTCACTCATCTTGGAGCATGGACAGGGCCTGGATAACTCTAGGCGCCTGGGGTCTGCAGAGAATGGGAAAGAATGGGCAGGATGCTGCTGCTTCAGGGAGCCTGGGGTACAACAGAAGAAAACTGTCTGCCTACCATGGAGGATTCAGGGAAAACAATGGCAGAACATGTGTCCAGTTCTCTGGGTTTTTAGGTATCTGTTGAGTGACTGGATTCTGACCTGCCCAACTTAGGGCACAGATGGGAACTGAAGCATTCGTGATGACTGAGGACCAATAACTAAGAGCTATGTACATTACAGTTGCTCCAGAGCCTCCACGATACAGTAGACCGTGTTAGGAATATAAGCTCTGAAAAAGAAAACTTCAAATGCCTCTCCTTATGGGCTTACATATACATGTCGAGAGATGACATTTCCACAGAAAACACTTCCGAAGCTCCAAAATATCCAGCCTTGCTGATGGATGAAGGTATACACCTGCATGCGAGCAGTCCATAAAGACTGAAAAGAGAGAATCTTTAGAAATGTGTGGGTTTCAAACAAATAAGAAAGTAAAACAGAAAAATGTGCAAATGAAAGGGTCAAAATAAATCTAATATATACATATTTGTAAAATTCACTGAATTATCAGAATGAAGAAAAGTTATATGAATGGGTATAGAAAATGTATTTCACAACATTTATCAGCCCTTGATAAAACAATTTCTTTCTTTTAAAGAATAAAAAGAAATTCTTCCAATCTTATAAAGGCTAGCTTATAAACCCCAAGATAACGTCATAATTTTAATAACATATTAAATGGGGAGTCCTGAAATAGCACACCTAGTAAATTTATTCTTTCCCACACATACTGCTTGAACAACTGGTTATCCATATAGGGAAATAAAATTAACCCCAACTTAATACTGTTCTCAAAATAAGTATGAAACAGATGATGTATGCCTAAATGTAAATGCTAAAAAAACTATAAACCTTCAGGAAGAAAACGAAGAACATATGTACTTCAGTGCATGTAAATTTTATCTCCTTTAAAAAAAGAACTACAAGCAAACTTAAATGAATGCAATAAATTTATTTTGGTATTGGCATGTCAGTGTTTCCTGTATATTCTAAGCTTTCAGAAATGGCTAAAAACATTGAGGCTAGTGAGGCCAGGTATCCAAAAGTAGAGTGAAAAACTCAAACATGTAAAACAAGAAGACTGGAATGGGCTGTTTGTTATTCATTTGGAACTGGAGATACACATATGACGCAGAAGCTTCAAGGCAGACAGAAATGAAAATAGATAATTGATTATAGAGACAGATATATTATTAGACCAATGATACATACATAAACAGACAAAATGGTCATATATGTAATAGGCATAGATGTGTTATAGGCATAGGTACATTTGTGTGAAAATAAAGGAGTTGGAACCACTCATACTCTTCTAGTAATATGCACATGTAGCTCCTAGCTGTAGTACCAATTTAAAGTCATCAAATTATTGTTTTTTGTAATACTATGGGTAACCAATGATATGATACAAGAACCTAGAAATTATGTTTGGTTAGTTTCTGACTTACCTCCCAGCTTATAAAAGGTTTGTATAACTAAATAGCATAAATGTAAAAACTCACAAAGATGCTATTCTTACAAATGAGGACAAATAGTATAAACTATAGAAAACATTGTAAACAAGAGCTCACTTGTACAAAAGGGTGGAGGATCCCATCTTCCATTTATGCAGATCGAGTGCTGAATTTTCGGCTTTACTCTACACTTGTAGCTTATGTTGGTGTTATGGTGAAATTCATTCTTATCAGATTGACTTGCTTGAGTGATAGTTATATTTGGTGGTTTACAATTCTTAAGTTGATCTGTTGCTACAGAATAAAAATATTTTCACTCAAAGACCAATTACAAAAGTCAAGTTTACCACTACATGAAGAGCCATAGAGTCAATGTATGAGGAAATTAGGACTTACACCTCTGTATTCCACCAAAAACTTGTTCCTGATCACAGAGTGCAAGATGAGCTACTGCACGTGAATGTAAGTCTCACGTTCAGCCATAAAAATATTTTGCACTCTGGGAACTGGAAGAGCATCCGAGGCTCACTTTCTCAGGTGCTCTCCGTAGTGCATGGTCACCACGTGGCTAAACCGCAGCCTACATTTGAGATCTGTACACACATTCACATTCACTTATTTTTCCTGATTGCATACAACACTGTATTTTTAAATCCACAATTGTGAAATAGAACATATGAAACAACTGCTATATATTGAAGATACAATAAGGAAGATAGAGCTCAGATGTGGGCAATATAAACTAGTGAAGATGTTTTTGTATGAGCTAGACAGATAGGGACTTGAAATGAGAAACTGGGTGCTTAAAGTCATGATTTTTTTAATCCAATAATTAATGATACTAATATAACATCATAATAAAATTCAGTTATGAGGTAAATGTGGACTATTATTGAAATATATATATGTATATATATATATGTGTGTGGGGGGTGTGTGTGTGTGTGTGT
>NW_022936231.1:0-216 GCF_012274545.1 Fukomys damarensis | reverse complement strand
GGCGAAAATTTGCACCGAATCAAAGGATTCTAATCAAACGATTATAACAGAAATTACCGTCCCGAACTACACCTTCAGAGAGGAAGGTAGGTGTTGCATTCTGGTCTATTCCATTCATGAGCACAGAAATTTCCTTAAGTTAAGTTTAGGACCCGAAATGGGGGATCCACAGGTCATGGATCATAACAGGTGCCCAGAGCAGGGATGGGAGCCTCG
>NW_022936230.1:0-281 GCF_012274545.1 Fukomys damarensis | reverse complement strand
CTGGATCATATGGTGATTTATTTTTAGTTTTTTGAGGAACCTCCATGCTGTTTTCCATTGTAGGTATACTAACTTATATTCCCACTAACAGTGTATGAAGTTTTTTTTTTTCTCCAATCCTTGCCAGCTTTTAAAAAAAAATCAGTAATTCTGACTAGAGTGGGGTGAAATCTCTGTTAAGTTTTGATTTGCATTTCCCAAGTGTCTAAAAGAGTAACGCCTTTTTTCATGTATTTACTGGGCACTTGTACTTCTGAGAAGAGTCTGTTCAGATCATTTGC
>NW_022936229.1:0-442 GCF_012274545.1 Fukomys damarensis | reverse complement strand
TATACATTTTAAAAGAATCCACATTTAATCAAAAGGAAAACATATGCTAGTGAATTTAATTGCAAAGTAAATGTATGACTTACTTCTGCATCTAGAATGTGTTTATTTATGGTGAAAGTAACCCTCTATATTCTAAGACTGAATTGGTCTTCATCCACCTATTTACATACCCATTCATTCAGGTAGCATTTCTCGAGTACATTCTACGCATTATAGCCAGATCCCAGTAATTCTGGTCAATGTTAATGGAAAAGAATGGTTTTCTATGTTATTGTATAGAAACTACTGAAATAAGGATTCATATGAACATGATTGAATCTGGCTGAAACAGTATTCTAAATCCAGACAATGCTAGTTATTTTTGGAGTATGATTTTATACAGACAAATGTTATTGTAGGATCAAACCTAAATTACTAGTCTGGAGGTACTTCGTGTATACAC
>NW_022936228.1:0-327 GCF_012274545.1 Fukomys damarensis | reverse complement strand
TTGTAGATATAGTCTTGAAATCTGTAGCTTATCTTTGAATTTTCTATTTTATGCTTTGTAACTGTGGTGTTTTTTCCAAGAAATATATACCTTAACTACTATCTCTTTTTCTTGGTACCACAAATCAAACTCGGGATCTTGTGCTTGAGAGGCAGGAGGCAGCACCACTGAACTAAATCCCTGGCCCTAACCTTAACTACTTTCTTGATTTTTCATTTATGATACAAATTTTTAGATGCAAATATTTTTAATTTTTTTATGGACCATCAATAATTTGTATCACTATAAATATACTTGAGCTTTTTTCTGAGCTGGCAAGCAATTGCT
>NW_022936227.1:0-237 GCF_012274545.1 Fukomys damarensis | reverse complement strand
CAAGAATAGAGCGTTCCGGAGGCTTGTGCGCACTCAGAGCTGCTAGGCACGCCCTTAGGCCTGAAGGGCTTGTCTGCTAAAAGTGTCTCTGTGCAGTACTTAGCATTCATGAAACTGATCGCTTTCACTTTAAAAAGCGAAGCAGTGACAGAAGCTGTTTAGCGGGGAAAACTGCACTTTAAATGGCAGAAGCCCTGGGTAAATTGCGTTTGTGTTCTATCGTCAAACTGAAGCTAT
>NW_022936226.1:0-508 GCF_012274545.1 Fukomys damarensis | reverse complement strand
ATAGAGAACTCTGCAGAGGATTGGAGTGGGCGCTAGGAAGGGAATAAATCTGACCTGGGCCAAAGCTCTGTTGAAAACGGGACCATTACACACAGTCCCAACTCACTGGCTCTAAGCTGTGTGGGGACAAAACAGCTACAGCCTGACCCGTTGGATGTTCTCATTGTTCCCCCTATTGAAAGAAGAAAAGGAATGTTCAAAGCAAAGAGAATGCTGTGAAGCAAGAACAGTCCACGTAGGGGGAAGTGAAGTCTTGAGGACAGACAGTGGTTGATGGGTGTGGAGACCCGCAAAGAGCCCAAAGGTGTTGCCTGTAGTGCAGTGAGCAGTGTGGTGAGCAGGAGGGCACAAAGACAGAGAGGGATGAGGGCAGGTTGTGTGGGGCCCCTGGGCTGCTGTAAGAACGTTGTACTATTCTGACACAGAAGCCTTTGGAAGGTCTCGCCACGGTCAGATTTACATGTTTCCAGAGACACTCTGGCCACAGGGCAGCAGGCAGGCTGTGAGG
>NW_022936225.1:0-218 GCF_012274545.1 Fukomys damarensis | reverse complement strand
AGTTTAAATCATACAGTAGACAATCAATAACTACTTGTTCAACAAATTGACATTAAAATAACAAACCAAAGAGGAACCAAGTCAATAGATGAATATCTGAGAGAACAGAGGCAAGAGGGTCAACAGTGAGCATGAGATGAAATGTGCAAAACTAGGTAAGGAAAATAAAATGAACTTCATAAACTATGGCTTGCAGTGAAAGACGGAGAACACAGAGA
>NW_022936224.1:0-866 GCF_012274545.1 Fukomys damarensis | reverse complement strand
CAAATGCTGATCTGGAATAGTTGACCTTAAGCACCAACCTCAAATGCTGATGGGCTGTGCAGGGAGGATGAGAAGGGACAGTACTCATGTAATTTAAGAGTCAAGAGAGCTGCATCCTCCAGATCTATTCTCTGAGGCCAATATACTCCATCCCAAAGGAAAGATCTAGAAATAGCAGAGATATGGAGTTAAGTGCTAGAAGAAACAGCCACAAGTGAGGAGAGTGTTTTCTTGGAAGAGTGGAAATGGTAAAGACTTGAGGAGGCCAGTTAAGCACAAGCCCTTCTCAGTCAAGCTCTAATCACTTAAAAATATAACATAGGAGTCAGTACAGAGAAAATCACCTTCATTGCTAATAAAGTCTGCATTGGAGGGGGCTGTTTGTGGAGAGACATGAATGGTTTCACGGCACTGCCTCTTTTCCCCTGCCTTGAGAGCAGTATGTCAGGGTGGGCTTGAGTCTGCAGGGCAAGGCCCTACCAAGGCCACCTTCCCCACTGGCTCATGAGGAGAAGGGCATAAGGTCAAATCCTTTATCCTCCTTATCCCTATTGACCCTTAATGGATTGATTCGATCCATTGGACAGATGGACCAATGACTGTTGCCACCAGTTGGGGATTTTGTTTCACCTTCTTGGACTGGTGGGAAGGGCAGGAGTGTTTGGGGAAGAATCTTCCTCCTAGAGATTGAAGAGGTGAAGTTTGTTTGCTCAATCAAGAGCTGGGAGCAGGGTGGGTTTGAGCAACAGATACCTGTTTTCATTAAGAGCTTTGTAAAACTGTGAACAGGTATTTTAATAAGAATATGAGTCCATTTAGAGAAAAACATTAAAATGAAATAAAATTTAAACTGGTTCTAAGGATAA
>NW_022936223.1:0-3014 GCF_012274545.1 Fukomys damarensis | reverse complement strand
TCCATTCTGCCAGTCTATTTCTTTTGACTGGTAAATTGAGGCCATTAACATTGATGCTTATAAATGATATGTATTTACTTACCATCATCATGTTATTTTCCTGTTGTTGGCTCTTTTTTTACCCCCCCGCTTTGATTTCCTTCCTTGTCTGATGTATTTGCTCTGTTGGGCCTCATGGAGTTGTGGCCTTCATTATCTTTTTCTAGGATATGTTTTTTAGAATTGTTTGGAGTTCTGGTTTAGTATTCATTAAGTTTTTCAGGTGTTCTTTGTCATGGAAGTATCTTATTTCACCATCAATTTTGAAAGATACTTTTGCAGGACACATCAGTCTAGATTGGAGGTTGTCTCCTTTTAGGCCTTGAAATACCTCCCTCCAGGCACTCCTAGACTTCAGATTTTTTGGTTGAAAAGTCTGCTGTAATTCTGATAGACTTTCCTTTGCATGTGCTTTGTTTCTGTTTCCTGACTGCTTATAATATTTTGTTCATCTGTTGGGTTTCCAGGATCTTGATTATTATAGGTCTAGGTATCGACTTTCTTTTTTTTTCGTAGCTAGTTGAAATCCTATGTGCCTCACTTTTCTGTATTTGAAATTCTTTCACTCTGTTTGGGACATTTTCTGTCATTAATTCTATTAACAGTTTTTTATGTCTTTTGTACTTTCTCCTGCTTTTTCATAGACTCCTATTAGTCTTACATTATTCTTCTTTGCAATATCTAGGAACTGCTGGATTGATTTCTCATGGTCCCTTACTATTTTTACGAGAGTTCTGTTTTCATGGTCACTGACCACCATCCTGTCTTCTATTTCTGATATTCTATCGTCAATTTGGCTAAGCCTGTTATGTAGACTTTCAGTAGAGTTTTTAATCTCCTGGATATCTGTTTAAATCTGTTTCATGGATTTCATTTCTTTCCTATATGGGGGCATTCATGGCTTCCATCATGGTCCTGAGCTCATGTTTATTTTTTTAAATATTTTTCTGTTCTAGAGTCTCTAATCCTGTCTTTCATTCTGCTCACCATCTCTGTAGTCATCTGGGAAATTATTTCTCTTTTGAATTTTTCTAGAGTCATTCATCTGTTATGTTACTTCTTGGGCTATCAGTTCATGGTGTCCAGGTGGTTGATTATCAGACTTTTTGGCCATGTTACCCCCAGAATTTGGCTTTGGTGACCTGGAAGTCTGGGTTTGTGACCTGTTTAAATGTCTTCTCATTATTATTTTTGTTTTTGGTACTGTCATTGGTTTAATTCTGGGTTGGTACTTTGATATTCTTATTGTAAGTATCTCTTTTTTTTTGCTTTTATTTAGAACCCTTATGGAAAGATTGCTTCTCAGAGGTGTCTTCCTGATATAGCTGGTCTTCAGGTTTTGAGTCTCAATGACTCTGAGGCAATCTCATTTTCTTTATGCCAGAAAGGACAACTGATTAGATAAATCAGAACACCATAACTGATAAAATCAGCCACACAATAACAACAAGCACAGCTTAGAAAATGACAATTTTTAGCCAGGTGTGGTGGTGCATACCTGTAATCCCAGCACTCGGGAGGCTGAGGCAGGAGGATCGCTGTGAGTTCGAGTAAAAAAAAAAAAAAAAAAAAAAAAAGAAGGAAAGAAAATGACAATTTTTGGTAGTTGTTAATCTAACACTTTAAACATGTAAATTAAGTTAAAATTGAGGACTAGCCCCAAAAAGGTTTATATGTATAAATTTCAATATAACAACATTTCCTTTCAGGATGGGGACTTAGAAGGAGTTGGGGAGAGAGGAATACATAGGTAGAAGGATAGGGAAAGCTTAGAAGCGAGGCCAGAGAACACAGGAAGGTCATGCAAACTGTAGAAAACTTTTGAAGACAAGGGAAAAAGATAGAATAAAAAAATAAAGATAAGAACAGAGGAGTCTAACAGCAATAGGGAGGCTAGAAACTGCAGTCCTCTTCCTTTGAAGCTAATGACAATCGAGAGAAGGAAAAAGAGAGAAGAAATGAAGAAGAAAGAAGAAATCTGAATTAGGGCAGGAATAGGAACAAAAAAGGAGATGAAGAACAGTGTGGAAGAGTGAAAGAGTGAGAGAGAGAGAAAAAAAGAAAAACAAGAAAAAAGTGAAAAGGGTAGAAAAAGTTAAAATTAAAAATAAGACAGAAAAAAAATTGAAATAAAAAGGGCCTCCTTAGGGTATGTCTCTGGTGTTACAATAGACAATATGGGCAGCAGTGTTCAGATCTAAGTCAATTAGTCTCAGGAATCCAGCAGCAGACCCCTGAGATTCAGGCTGATTTCTGGCTACAAGGCCCAATTTGAGCTCCCTGATCTCCTGCAGGGTTGAGCTTTGCAAGATTCCACTGCGGGTTCCAGCTGCCCTTCCCCTGAAGATAGTCCAGGTTCTGATGGCGGGTGGTGATCCCTCCAACTTACCAACTGTGGTGGTCTGGTGTGCCTTTATTGCTGAAATTCTCTTCACTTTTTCAGTAGGCTTCAATTTTCATCGAAGAGCCTGAGAGACCTTCTTTCTTTTTCACTTCTGCTCTATCTTCTGGAGCTCTGGATAGTAACCTTTATGTCCCTCCTGTGCTTATGTAGTATGGATCTAGGTACTGGTGC
Source organism: Fukomys damarensis (assembly GCF_012274545.1). NCBI lineage: Eukaryota > Metazoa > Chordata > Mammalia > Rodentia > Bathyergidae > Fukomys > Fukomys damarensis. The sequence continues at coordinate 400 of NW_022936223.1, read as the reverse complement.
AGCCAGGAGGCTGTAGGTGGGGTGCTGCAGGTGCCCACCCGGCTCTGCTTACTGCTCAGATGCCCTGAGTGGGGGTGGGGTAGCAGTTTAGCTCCATGTGGCTCAGCTCCTCCCTCTTTCTCTCATTGCTCCACCGTATTAATTTATGATTGATTGGAATTTTGATACGGACTACATTGAACATATAGACCACTTTTAATAGTATAGACATTCTGAAACATTGATTTTATTTCCAGTCTTCTGAACATTATATAGTTTTTCATTTACTTGTGCAGTCTTCAATTTCTTTATCAGAGTTTTATAGTTTTAACTGTGTAGATCTTTCACCTCTTTTGTTTAAACTTATTTTATTTTGTCTTATTGATACTTTTGTAGATGAGATTACTTTCCTAATTTCTGT
>NW_022936222.1:0-202 GCF_012274545.1 Fukomys damarensis | reverse complement strand
AAAACTCTCTTTCAAAACAGATGGGGAAATAAGATACTTCCATGACAAAGAACACCTGAGAAATTTCATGAACACCAATCCAGCACTGCGAGGAATTCTAAACAATATCCTAGAAAAGGACAATGAAGGTCAAAATGCTATGAGGCCCAACAGACCAAATCAAATAGGCAAGGCAAGAAACTAAAAGGAGACAGGAGAAAAA
>NW_022936221.1:0-292 GCF_012274545.1 Fukomys damarensis | reverse complement strand
AAGGCCAGGCCCTCCCCTCAAGGTCCCTGCCATAGCAGACCTAGGCCTGGGGCTAAGTCCAGGCCCCCCGGGCGCCTCTTCTTCACTGGACTCTGCTCTTCACTTAGAGCCAGGTCAGAGCTGCGATGGTTAAGCTTGACTGTCGATCAGCTAGGGGATTAGTGAAGCACACTGCCAGGCATGTTTGTGTGAGCATGGAGTCCTAGCCTTGAGTGCCATATGACCCTGGCCCTTTCCATCCTGCCTCTCTGCCGTCCTATGCTTCCTGGCCACCACGAGCTAAGCATCTTCC
>NW_022936220.1:0-254 GCF_012274545.1 Fukomys damarensis | reverse complement strand
GTAGTTAAATATAATATGTAAAGGTAATATATGGCTCAAGGGGGAAGTCACATGGGAAATTAATGATTAAGGTGTATTTTTAAATAAATAAAAGTGAAAATTAAAGAAGCAAAATTTTTAAAGTACTTAAAGTGTTCTTTGAAATAAATTTATAACCATCAATGTGTATATTAGATATAAAATAAGTTCAATTTCTACCTGAAAAAATACCAGCATGAAGAGGGACAACTTAAACCCAAACAAAACAGAGGAAA
>NW_022936219.1:0-218 GCF_012274545.1 Fukomys damarensis | reverse complement strand
ACATCATGATTGAGAGTTAAGACATTCCCTAAATGTCTCAGTGGTCTGGAAGGTGATGGATCACGGGGCGCTGTGCTCATCAGTGGACCCGCGCCTGGCTGAGTTCATGGCTGAATGTGCTGTAGGAGGTGGTCATATGTGTGACCTGGAAGGGTGCGTTCTTGCTCCCACTCTGCCCTTCTCTCTCTGATTTCTGGCTGCCATGAAGTGAGTAGCTT
>NW_022936218.1:0-271 GCF_012274545.1 Fukomys damarensis | reverse complement strand
TGTTATTAAAATAAGTGAAGTTCACGTTCTCCTTTCTTTTCTTTCATTTAGATGTTTGAGTTTATTGGCACAATTTAGGTATACAATACAGTAATGTTAATCATTGCGATCTTGTATGTTTAAATAAGTATTTTGGTTCTTATTTTTCCCCATCCCCGTGCCCTCTCTTCACCCCATTTTCTCCTTTCTTGATCTTGGAGGATCAAGTCTCCAAGAGAAAGACTGAACACTTGGAGGGCCCTCAAATATTACACTGAGTAAGTTGAAGAGT
>NW_022936217.1:0-458 GCF_012274545.1 Fukomys damarensis | reverse complement strand
TGTCTCGCAATCCCGCACGCCAGTCCTCCTCCTTGGTCACCTGAGCTCCTGGCGGCGCCATCAGATGTCCTGATTAAACGGGCGGAAGAGAGCCTGGGTCCCTGTATGTGTCAGCTTTGGGGCAGGTGGGCGGACCTACCAGGCTCCTGTGACAGGGGTCGGGCGACTCCCCTGGGGTTTCAGGGGCTTGGGGGGGGTTCGACGATCACAGCCAGCCCAGCAGCAATTCCTGGGGGTCCCGGCTGAAGGGGTCTGCAGAGTCTGCTCCTGTGTGCTCCCCAACGCCCCCACCCGACTGGGGCACCCAGGCCTCTGGCCCAGGGGCTGCCGCCCACTTCTGCCAGGTCCTTTAGGGGAAAGTTGTGCCCTGGGCCCATACCAAATGCTTCAGCGCTGAGAAGGTTCACAGTGGCTCTGAGTGTGGACAGTGATGGAAACGTTCAGCAGATTGATGGTGC
>NW_022936216.1:0-329 GCF_012274545.1 Fukomys damarensis | reverse complement strand
GTGTTGGTTTTTCATGCTACTGTGCTACAGAGTTGGAACATGAAGGTAGGAATAAGTTAATGTCAAAAATATTGACTCTAATGTTAATATAAATATTTAATATTTAAAAAAAATAATATTTGTCATTTTTCCATTCTATTGGTTAATTTCCATAGTGATGGAACTCTTGATTTTTATAGTTTGATAGTATTTTTTTGGGGGGGAACAGTTTCAATTTTATTTTTCCCTAACTTTTAGATTGACTATTTTAGTAATTTTTTTCCTAGTTATTTGCCAAATATAGGCAACAAAAGCTAGAAAATTTGTTTATTTACCTCATCTCTGATATA
>NW_022936215.1:0-238 GCF_012274545.1 Fukomys damarensis | reverse complement strand
GTATTAGAAAAGGGTTGGAGACAACCCAAAGTTTCAAAAATAACTCATTATATAAATTATTATATTCATACAATGAGATATTATACAGTGATGACAGTCCCTCTGTACTGATATGTAAGATCCAAAAGCTATATTGTTGGATTTTAAAAGTCAGAGCACAGAACAGTGTTTATAGTATACTTTCTGTTATATTAGAAGATAGAAAAATGAGGATTTATTTATATTCATAGTTGTATTT
>NW_022936214.1:0-1424 GCF_012274545.1 Fukomys damarensis | reverse complement strand
GAGCACTGAAAAAAGATCTACTATATTTAGCAAAGTGGGGCTGGGTACATGGAAACTCAGTAGTGACAAGTTGTATGAAAGCAGTAGACCAGTAATTGTTACAGTGAATGAAAAGTGGAACCAATCACCTGAAAAAAGAGTGTCCTGCAGAGAAGACAGCTCTGAGGAGGCAGCAACCTCGGGAACTCTGGACCATGTCATTTTAACAATTGTAGAAACTGCCCTTTTACTATTTTTTAAAATATTTTTTGTATTTTGAACAACTTCATTGAGAGATTTTTTGAATAAAGCTGTGTCTCTCTAAGATGTACAGTATAATGTTTTGATGCATGTATAATTTTTTATCTTTATTAAGGTTAATGGTACATTTTAGGTATACAGTTCAGTTACATTCATCATTGCGATCTTGTACCTTTACAAGACTTATTTAGGTGTTTTGAGACAGGGTCTCACTATGTGGTGAGATTGAATTGGAACTCATTAAGCAGCCCAGGCTGGTCTCAAAATCACAGGGATCTTCCTGTCTCAGCCTCCCAAGTGCTGGGATTTTAGGTGTGCACCATCACACCCAGTTTACAAGATTTGTTTTGGTTCTTATTTTTCCCCATTCCCCAGCCTTCCCTTTACCCCTTCCACCCTTCCCTGTTTGCAAAGATATGTTTCCATATTTTCTCTTTTTACATATTTTTTATTTTCCCTTTTTACCTTTCCCCTACCTCTTTGACTTCCTCTTCTCTTTTGGACCTCTTCTTCCTATTACACAATATCAATTATACAATTTGATCCTTATTTATACTTTAGTTTTTCATACCAGAGAAACTATTTGGAATTTAAAAGTGTGACTTATTAATTTACTTAAAAATACGGCCTCAGTGTGCAACCACTTAGTTATAAATATCTCTACTTTCCCATTCTTTATGGCTGATTTGGACTCCATTTTATTTTTAAAAAACACACATCTTTATCTAGTCTCCACTTAATGGGCACTTGATCTGTTTCCAAATTTTAGCTGTTACAAACTGTGCCACTATAAACATGGGTTAGCATATATCAGTGTGGTATGATTCCCTGGCAGATACCCAATGGTCTCACAGAAGAAACTAGCTCCCAATAGCCCATCCTGGTAATTAGCAGAAAATCCCCACATCCTGTCTATCTGGACTCCTTGGAGAGGTGAAAGGGGAACTCTATCAGTTATCATCAGGTATCCTCTGTCTGAGAGTGAGCTGAAGCAATGTCACTGGAGCCCTTTCTTAAGTCTCCTTTAAGAGTTGAGCTACAGCTTTGGACTGCTTTCCCTATTACTAGTAAGACAGACCACTAGACAAGTATAAAAAAAAACAAATCTTTCAAAGATTAAGATCTACCTGAGCCTTTTTCCCCTTCCTAGACATGATCTTCATCATTTATGTGTGTAGGGAAGA
>NW_022936213.1:0-520 GCF_012274545.1 Fukomys damarensis | reverse complement strand
AAACATTTACACATACATATGCAAGAATGTATATCTACAAATGAATATAAATATCGCAATCAAGCCAGATAGCTTAAGTTGAGGGTTAGAATTTTGGTTCCTCTTAGAAGCTGAGACCTTAGAAAGCCCTAAGACATAAGCATTCTTCTCCCATCCAATTATCTCATAAAAATTAAATGAATTGTCAGTTTTAAAATGTCTGGTATGTAAAGGTACAAGTTCCCAATGATGAATGTAAATATACTGTATACCTAAAATGTACCAATGAAAGAATTTAAGAGAAAAAACAAGTCTGATATGAAGCCAGGCACGGTGGCACACATCTGTAACCCCAGCACCCAAGAGGCCCACACAGGATGATCACCACCGAGTTCAAGGCAGCCTGTGTCACGTAGAGGTACAAAGCCAGCCTGAACAACACAGTGAGGCCCTGTCCCAAGGGCAAAGAGTGATGTGACAACCTGTACAAGCGATGTCACCTGTCTCACAGCAATCTGATCAATGTTAAATGTACAATTGT
>NW_022936212.1:0-1000 GCF_012274545.1 Fukomys damarensis | reverse complement strand
TTAGTGCCTTCAGTGCCTATTAGTTTTGAGCTAAAAAAAATAAACTGCTGTGAGAGACAGCAGAAGTCACTTTACATTGTAACATTTTATAGGTTTTTGCTGTTTACCAAAGTTTTCCCTATCATGTTAACAAACGGGAGGGGGGAGGAGATGAAGGGAGGGCAGGGATATGGGGAAAAAATGAACCTAGATCTGTCATGTAAAGGTACCAGATCCGAATGATAAAAGTAAGTGTACTGTATACCTAAAATATACCAATACACTCAATGAGAAAAAAAAACGTGTGCTAACTAGTGAGCTTTGAATGACAGGATGAGGAAGGGAGAAACAGAATTCCATGGATGCTTTGGGCGATGCCCTCCACTTAAAGATGAGGAACATGGGACCCTTGCCTGGCAAGGTCACTTGTATACTTGGTAGTCAGTGAGTGCCAGCATAAATACTAAAGATGATCAAGCATTTATATAGTATTAGGCACTCTTCTAAGCGCTTTAGCATATTAACGAGTAAGTCTCACAGCAGGTCATTCTTTTCACCTCCAAAGTAAATACCTGGTCCCAAGTCACAGCCAGTAACTGCTGGAGCCAAGAGTTATACAAGCAATTGTATAATTGATCTGCCTTCTTAAAAAAAATTGTGTTCAGTAGAGCTTCCTTCCTTTTCATAACTTCCTTTGTCTTCCTGGTCTTTCAAACCGTACCTCAGTTTATAGGAATAGACTAGTCTACCTGGCAAAAAAGTAGCTAAGCTTTTGAAAGGAAAACTCAGATGCTGATCCTAGGAGGCATGGAGGATGGTGGAGATAGAGCTACGTTCTCTGGGGAAAACTCTCAATCTGGACCCCTAGTTCATTGTTTTCTGCATGGTCCCTCCACTCTTCCTTCCTGTGAAAGCCCTTGCACACCCAAATAAGGGAAGAGGAGAGAGATTTCAGCCAGTAAGAAGCCCCTCTATTTCCTTTAGATTTAGCTTTTTTTTTTTTTTTTTTTTTTTTTTTTTT
>NW_022936211.1:0-205 GCF_012274545.1 Fukomys damarensis | reverse complement strand
CTGGCCTCAAACTCACATTTCTCCTGCCTCAACCTCTTGAATTCTGGAATTATAGGAATGTGCCATCATGCCTGGCTTGACTTCTGTAACTTCTAGGTAACATACTTGCATTCCAAGGTACTGATCTTTGGCATGGGCAATGTGAGGTATATGGTACAAGTAATACTCAAATTAGCATGTCTAGGAGCTCAGAGATGCTACTCTG
>NW_022936210.1:0-211 GCF_012274545.1 Fukomys damarensis | reverse complement strand
CTATTCTTTTAACCATGAGAGGGTGATTAAGTTGTATGTGTTTTTGTTTTGTTTTGTTTCGTTTTTCGGTACTGAGATTGAACTTGGGTCCTTGTGCTTGCAAAGCAGGCTTCTGAACCACTGAGCTAAATCCCCAGCCCAAGTTGTATGTGTTTTAATATTTAGTATTCCGTACGTTCTTGGGGACAGTTATTAAAACAGGCTTGAGTCA
>NW_022936209.1:0-263 GCF_012274545.1 Fukomys damarensis | reverse complement strand
TGTATTCATTGCAAGTGTAAAGCTGCCCAGTTTTGGCAAATGTTACCACCAATGCAATCAAAATAGCAGGCATTTTTGTTGCTCATGACGTCCTCTCCTTGCCCCTTTGCATCCAGCCAGTCCCCCTCCCTGGCCTTGATTGTTGTTCTGTCACTGTACAATGCTTTGCCTGTTATAAAACTTCACATACGTGAAATCATGCCAAACGCACTCTCTTGTGCCTGCCTTCTCTGATCCCAACTTTGCCGAACCCACCACTTTAC
>NW_022936208.1:0-8640 GCF_012274545.1 Fukomys damarensis | reverse complement strand
CCCCTTATGCTCCCAACCCCATAAAAGACCTCAGAGCCTGTAGGAGATGCCACCCTGGTCCTCGCACCCGCGGTCCTCTCAATAAACCTGCCCTGTCTGTTGAGCTCAGGTCTTTGTTCCTCCTTCCTAACAGTCTCGCCATGTGGTTCAGGCTGGCCCCGAATTACCTATGAGGTCAAGGCTGGCCTGAGCTCGAAGTGGTCCACCTTGAAGCAGGAAAGTGTGAGGACCCTGGACAGAAGATAGGAGCAGAGTGGCTTTTAATGCTGTGGCTCAGCGAGCCACTCCCTTCAGTCTCCAGAGCACGGAACAGTGTGTTCTTTATACACCTCTTTGTATATCTACGAGGCTTACTTGCGTTGGCGTTTCCCTGGAAATATAGCAAGCAGGATTTACACAAAGGAGAGCAGCGGGTGTGGGAGGAGAGCGGAGGCCTGGCAGGACTGAGTGCGTTAGGCTCCTCTGGTGACAGATTACAGAAGCTATCATGGCTGCGCAGGTGGATCCCACAAAGGGCATTTACCCAGGGAACCCAGAGTTGCCTCACAGTTACCCAATTCCACACAGAGGGGCGGTCTCCTCTCATATCCACCTGCCTCAGCTTCCTGAGTGCTGGGGAGACGTGTACTTTCATTAAGGGTAGAAGCACGGGGGAGAAGTGGAAAAGCTGCAGTTTTTACAAAGTACTTGTACATAAATTTATTGGGTCAAATTTATAGCTCAAATAATTACCACTGTAACGCGTGGACATTGTGGGCCGCTTTCTCAAGATCCACTCACCTCCTTTTCTGATTTTCTACTGGAAATTTGCCCTCTCCGCTAAAGAGCTACAGCACTGAGTGGGTGGCTGGGGCCAATCCTGTCCTCCTGGTTCCAGAGATGGGCAGTTGGGTATGAGGAGCAGTTGCCCAGGGCATGGGGTGCCAGGAGGGACTGTTGCCTCTCCTGAGTGGGACAAGAGGCAAACAAAGAAGTGTGGCTGCCTAAGAACGTACTAAGGGCCATGGCACTGCCAGGACCCTGCAGAGAATCAGCAAGGGACTCTGTCCCCAGAGACACAGGGCAATGGATTCATTCTCACTTGAGACTGATGCTACCCATAGCCTTTTAGTTTTGGGAGTCCAAATTCCTGGGCTGTTGACATCTACCTTTCTGGCATCTGCAAACAAGAGTTCTAGCTTGTGCGGGGCATAGGGGCACATGCCTATAATCTCAGTCCTTGGGAGGCTGAGGCAGGAAGATCACAGCAAGTTCAAGGTCAGCCTGGACAATGTAGCAAGACTGAAGAAAAAAACAAACCCCAAATAACAAGAAACCCCAAAGAACATAAACCTGAAGAGTTCTGGCTTATAAATGCAGAGAAAGAATCACTGTTGACATTTTGAATTTGTTTCATACATTTTAAGGCTTCAGTAATAAATCTCCTTTATACTTCTACAAGATTGAGAAAATATACATTCTTCTGAAATATTTCAGTTGGAATGTTATCTTTTCATGTTAGTAAGCTTTCCACTGCTGTGACTAAATACCTGAGAAGGACAACTCAGAGGAAGAAGGGTTTATCTGGCTCATGGTTTTAGGTTTCAGTCCAAGGTCACCTTGCTCCACTGCTGTAGGTTGCGGTGAGGCAGAAGCAACGCGGTGGATGGGCATGGGGTGGGACAGCTACTCATCTCATGGAAGCCAGAAGCAGAGCAAGAGCCTAAGAAAGTTATGCCCTTCACCGCCACACCCTCAGTGACCCACTTGCTCCAACTATGCCCCATCTCCTAGTAGCCCAATCAGCTAAGAACTCCCAGTGGGCTGATCGAGTGATGAAGTTAGGGCCCTCACAAATCAGCCCTCTCTCTAGGTATCTCTTAATCAGCCTGACAATCAGAATTAAGCTTCACATATGTCAATCAATGTTATCATTTTTAATAACTGTATAATATTCCACTCTAGAAATACACAATATAACATTTTATATGAAAGGACACATTTTTCTGCATTATAAACACGCCATTTTATACAATAGGTCTATTATTCCTTTATAATAAATTCTAGAAATCAATACGTACATTCTCTAAGCTCTGATACATCTTAACACATCGTCCTCCAAGCGGAATATACAATTACAGTTCCAGTACATGGAGACTGGGGCATCTCCAGGACAGAAGGAGCTTGCTACAGCCCAAACACTTACTAGGAGCCGGCGTCTCTTGAATGTCTCCCATCTCCATAGCTGTGGCGGGTGCTGGGGAACAAGGGAACGGCACTCCCACACGCATGCGTATTCTCTTCCCAACTGTGGCAGGTGTGGCTCACGCTCGGCTCCGTACAGTGCCACGTAAACGACATCAGAGAGCAGTCGGATGACAGCGGAGTCGCATCTCTTGCCGTGGTGGTGACGTCGGTCCAGGACGTCTTCTCTGCGCTCCCCAACACACACCGCGCGGGAGCCTGGTTTCCCACAATCCCTCGCAGCGGGAGGCTGCAGGAGCTGGCGCATGCGCGTCCCAGGAGCCGGCAGGCCTAAGGCGGCGGAAGCCACGGAGACTCAGGTTCCTTTGCTGGCACGCGGAAGTGAAGGGGCACTGGCCGCAGGGTACCGCAGGGCAGCAGCAGCAGACGGGCTGGTGTTCGTGGAGCTGCCCGACAGGCACACGAGGGCACGGTGCAGCCCCCATCCCGGGGTGATCTGATCTTCCCCTGTGGGGTTCCTCATCCCATTTCGCGATTCTGGCGGCCTTCACTCCTCTGCTAGGCTTTCCTGTTTGAAATCTCTCCGGTGGCTTGGCTTTGGTGACAGAGTCCACCATTCAAGTCGGCCCGACACTGACAGGAGTTGTGCTCGGGTCTCGCACGGCCCCTTTCACCAAGCCGACGGGCCACCGTTTCTCAAGCAGGGGAGCGACCGCTGCCTTTACCTGGTCTTCAGCTGAACACCAGCCGGCTCCAGGGACAAACTCTACAAGGACAGCCCGGGTGAGCAGTTCTGATCCCTGAGCACTAGAGTCCGACTCAGGAAGGTGGGGTGCACGCTAAGACAGGAGGGGGCGCGGAGCCGCGGAGGGGAGGGCGGACCCACTGTCCATCCCCGCCTTCTGCACTAAGAACGTGCATCTGAGTCTCTGGAACTACGCAAGCGGTGTGGCACCGATGGCAGGAGAGGCGAACTCGCTCAGTTTTGCCGTCGGGAAGCGTTCCCTGGATGTGACTCCGCCTGCCGCTGCTGTCAGGGGAGCTTGGGACACGTGGGTTTTATAGAACCGATAGTGCAATTATTTTCAGCATAATACTCATCAGTTCCTATGTTCTTCTTTATTTTTCACATTCACGCTTTAACATGAAAGCTAATTTTTTTTTTTTTTTGGTACCGGGAATTGAACTCAAGCCCTTGCGCTTGCGAGGCAGGCAGCAGAACCACTGAATTAAATCACTGGCTCTAATAAATTTTTAATGTGCCACAACATAAGTTAACATTTTAGGACCAGGGATGTGGCTCAGTGGCGCTGCGGCCTGCCTTGCAAACACAAGGTCTTGAGTTTGATCCCGGGTATTGAGGGGTGGGGTGGGGTAGCTAACATTTTGTATCTCCCTCTCTGGCTGTTAAACATTCTTTCATAAACATCATTACCGAAAGAGCTTTATTGACTGGTACAATTTGGAAAGGAACCAGGTGGCAGAGGCCTGGTCCCTGGGATGGTGGAGCCTTTCAAAGGTGGGGCCTCCTGGGAGGTCAGAGGTGGGGAGGGGACTTGGAGGGGATTGTGGGACCCAGCCCCCTTCCCCAGTCTCTCCTCTCCTGGCCATAAGTTGAGTGGTTTTTCTCTGCCGCCTGATGGGCCATGCACTACCTTGGGACATGCTGGATGCAAAGGAGCCAACCCATCCGACAGGGATCTCCCTAAACTGTGGGCCTTGCTCACTGTCAGACATTCTCGTCTCAGGTATTTTGTTACAGTGATGGAAAGCTGACTCACACACTAACACACGTATTTGGCCCAACCAAAAGGACTGGGAATTGTAACCTCTGCTCAACTCTGTTCTTCCATGTCTTCTCCCTCACTGTCGTCGTCTTCACAATAAAAGATGTCTTTGAACAGGAAAACTCGCTTGGGTGCTGCAGGAGTTTGGACTTTGGTGCCCTTTTTCTCCATCTTCTTTTTTAACTTTTCTTTAAGCAATGGCAGACTAGTCTCATAAAGGTAATCGATGATCTCTAGGGAACAGAAATTTAATTTTGAAATTATCTGTAGAAAGCCTCTTATCAATGTAGGATATATGATCTTGATAATACCACGTTGGAGACCCTAATGGTTTTATACAGTAGACCCTTGCCTTTTGAACTCAATCCATTCCTGAGGGCTGGCTGTAACTCAGGTTGGTTAGTGAAGGCTCAGGCCCCTCTACACAGCCTTCAAAGTCTGTCTCCTGTATAATTTCAGGCCACTTTCTTCCAGCCAGATCTCAGCCCAGGATTTTTCTCTTAACTCCACATAGGAAAGAATGTTGTCACGTTCCTTCCAGAATTCTAAGGGTTAGATCTGTATCTGAGACCATCTGGAAGCACAAGCGGCCGGCATGTGGGTCATAATGCAAGACTTTGGTTGTAAGTTAAAACTGAAATTCCAGTATAACTCAAGTTGTTCATATGTCAGACCGGTTATAACTCAAGGGTGCACTGTATTCTCTTATTCCATCCTCAAAAACACATCGTACAGGCAGGGACTATTTTAAACTTTTTTTCAAATGAGAAAAATACATTCAGAGACGTGCCCAAGGTCACGGAGTTAGCCTGCATGCGCACCTAGGCAGTGGTGTCTGCTGCAGGCAAAGCAGTATTTCATCACACACTCAGAGCAACACTGATGCGGGCCAGACCATGGGGGACCTGCAGTGAGCTTTGCTGTTTGTTGAGATAAGGTCTGCTGTATAGCTCAGGCTGGCCTTGAACTCACTGCCTCAGCCTCCCAGTCTGGGCATTACAGAGTGCACCACCATGCCTGGCCCTGTGAGCTTGTCAGAGAACAATCCAGACTCTGGACTCAGCCTGGGGATTGGGATTCGGTAGGTTTGGGATGAGACATGGGACTCTATTTCTAAGAGCTTTCCACATGGCTCCGCGGGTCTGAGGTTAGGACTTAACACAAAAACCACCCACAGATGGAACTGGTAAGAACTGGACCCCGATGCTCCCGGAACAGTGCTTGGTGGTGGGCGTGCACAGCACACTTACTTGCTGAGCGCTCATTGAGTGCCCAACCCTGCCATATGCAAGATCTCATGTAGCGCTCAGGAAAGTCCTGCCCGGTAGGGACTGGGATTTGCCATTTTATGATTAACGACTCAGATTCTGGAAGGTAAGTCCCAGCCAAAGTGACTGAGACACAGCACTGAGTCGGCCCTGGACCTGTGTTCTCAACTACACGACCGCTTGGAACACCCACCTGGAAAAGTCTTTTTCTGCCAAAAGGGAACGCAGGCTGCTTTCAGCTTATAAAATTTAGTTTGAACGAAAGATGGAGGTACATCACTTTAGAAAGGAAGAGATTAAAGCGTCAGTTCACAATTCACCGCTCCACGACAATTCATCGTTCATCATTACTTGTGCAGTAAGTACATCTGTTAGGTGAGGTCTGTAGGGATATTTAGTTTCATTATCCTGGACAGGAAATCATCATGGCCAGAAATGTGATAAAAATAAGATGCCTGTGACAGACTACTGTTTATATGGTATAAAAACACACAGAGAGGGGTTAGGGTCCCAGCTCAAGCACACGGTGTACATTTAGTATGCAGGAAGACTTGGGTTTAATCCCCACCACCAAAACAAATAAATAAAAACAAAAACCATCAGAGAAAGCAAATCAGTGGTACAGGATGAGTTGTTTAAATTCAGATGACCTAAGTTACTCATCAGAGACCAAGCCTAGGACCAGCGCACGTTGGCTGCTGTCTGCCTCACACGGCCCTGCACCCACGCTGTGGTCACGTAGGAACAACACTCAGGTGCATGTGCTCTGGCAGGGATCGTGCCTCTCGCCTGTTGGACAGGATGCTGGGACAGCTATGGTGGGGAGAAGCTGCAGAGCCCATGCCCTGCAGACACACACATACTGCGCACAGTTCAAAGGCAGATGTTTCCAGGTTTGTTTTGCAAAGATAAAAAATACCTATGATTTTGAACATTTTCAAACTGACAATAAGTGGGACAGAAACAAGAAAAAAAAAACAGAGTGCTGCTAGTTCAGGCTGGCCTTGAACTCGTGACGATCCTCCTGCTTCGGCCTCCTGAGGGTTGGGATTACAGGCGTGCACCACCATGCCTGGCTGGTCAACCAAAGCTTAAATTTTTTAAAATGTAAAAATCACTAATTTATCTAGACACTTTTGCTTAATAAAAACCTGACATACCTCCCCAAGAGCTAACTAGTCTAGTTGTTAAAACGGTCAGTGAGAATAATTCTATTTGTTAACTGTGTGTTAGAGTTAAAAGAGGACTGGATGCTCATCAGAGCACCCATTAACTGAGCACCTACTAGGTGCCAGCACCAGGCTGAGAGAATCTCTCAGGTTATCTCCCAGGAACCCTTGCAATGGCCGTGGTTAAACACACAGACAAGGACAGGACACCAAGGCTTGGAGACAGCTAGGGGGAGTCCCGGGCCAGGGGCCACTCTGCAGACCCAGGCCCAGGCTTGAGGAAATGAGTTAGACTGAGCTGGACTCTGACACCTACGGCAGGCAAACAGCTCCTCTGTGAGGCACTGTGCTCGGATCTGGCCTCGGTGGACTGCACAGGAAGCCACACCCCAGCCCGGTTTAGTCTGTTATCAAAACTGAGGACACACAGTGTTTCAAACTGTACTTGAATAGACTCCGTGTTCTCCATGGCACTGCTCTGCAACTTATAAACTGTAACTACAACAATCAGACTCAGATCTCTTAGTTTTTCTTTTCTTTTTGGTGGTGGTGGTCCTGGGGATTGAAGCCAGGGCCTCTCACATGTTAATCACTGAGCTACCTCCCCAGCCCGTTTTAAATATCTTAAAGCCATTAAAAACTCATTTTAGTATAGAGAAATCAGGCAATCTGAAGCAGTGTCACAAAGTCTATGAAAACCTGGTAGAAACGGCAAATATTTAAAAGTGGACCAGTGTTATCGAGGGCGGACTGCAGGACAGGAGTATTTCTCAGTGGGAGTTGGTGGGGTACACAGCGGGCCCCCCGCCCACTCCGCAGGGTGTTTCACTCTGCATTATGTCGCGCTGGTCTTCTTGCAAACATGACAAAGTTTAACTCCCACTTATGCACACTTGATGAGCAGCAGCATGAGTTTCACCCCTTCTTTAAGACTGCCCAAGGTGGCCATACATGAAAAGTTATCTCTACTGTTTTGTGAGCTTAATATTAAATAAATGCTTTACCCTATGGCACTAGCAAGATCCTCCCAATCTATTTCATTAGCGTCTTCCACGTTTATTTCATACAATCTGTAAGAAAAAAACAAAAAGAACAATTTTAAGCAAAAAGCAACCTGCTGGGCCTCTGCCCAGACTCGGGATGCCAAGCGCTGAGAGGGCCCAGCACCCCCACTGCACATGCCTGGCCTCCCCAGTATCAGGCCAAGGTCACAGTGGAGTGAGCTACGGAGATGGGCGGAAACCCACCTCTGCATGCTACACTACAGTGGCCTTCAGCACGGTGACGAGGTCAGGGACGAGCCCTGTCCTACCGAAAGGGAGCAGCACAGACCAGGACAATGGCTCACAGTCTCTGACACTTGTCACCTGGCGACGCCCTCCCCAGATCTGCCAGACTAGGAGGATGCACAGCCGGCAGGCACCCAGTCAGCTGCAAGCAGGGCACGAGCAGGAAGCTGCACGGGGTGGCCGGGCCCAAAGTGTCTCTGCCCTGTACCGTTGCCCGCTGTACAAGTAACCTGAGTGCACTAGAACCGAGGGCCTCGCTGCCAGGCCTACGCCTCCTCCCTTGGACCGAACCGTCCGGGAGGAACTTGGGGACAGAATCAAAGCCCCAGCAAGGCGACGCTGACAAACTGGTGCTGCTGAACGACCGATGCATGGAAATAGGAAATAAAGCACCTCCAGGGAAAGCTTCCAAGGAGCAAATAACCACGTGGACGGAGTATACAGTGGTGCTGCGCATGCCCTAACCCACTTCCCCTCCAGTGACGCCAGGAGGGAGCTGACTTCTTGTCATGGTGACCTGCATTTCAGTCGAGCACGTGGGGACTCAGGTTATGTGTCAGCGGTGGCAGCTACGAGGGTGCTGGGAGAGATTTAACCCTGGGGGACAGCACTGCGGTCTCTGTTGTGAGCAGCTACTCTCGGGCAGAGAAAAAGCCAGCCTCACATTCTGCTGCTGTACCTTTCAATGAGGTTGATTTTGGCCTGCAGAGCATTGATTCCACGGTATACAAAGCCACCGTTAGTCATCCTCTTGGTTAGAATCTCTGTCCTACAATAAAAGAAAAATATACTTTACTTTTAGAGGTAAGGTTAAAATTTTCTGTATTTGTCTTATCTAAATTGCCCTCATTCAGAAAGAATTTCTCACTTTCCCAACCCAACTCATTTACCAGTTTGCAGAACAACTAATATTTGGAAAAAAAAAAAAAAAAAAAAAGGGGGA
>NW_022936207.1:0-282 GCF_012274545.1 Fukomys damarensis | reverse complement strand
ATTGAGCCAAGGCCATTCTTCTGCTAAATGTGTCATACTGTCTCAATGTCCACATGAGGTGGGAAGGATTGAAATTAATGAGCGAGAAAATAGATATTGAGGATATGTATTGGGAGTAGTAGGATCATAGTCAGTGAGGCAAAGATGAAAGGCCCAGATATCAATTCAGTGTCCACAGAGGCTAGCAGAGTGTCAGAGTGCACGGTGCGTGTCTGGGCCATGACAGAGCTAAGTTATCATAATGGCGATGAGTTGGCAGTTCGAAACTGTGGTCATGGTTAC
>NW_022936206.1:0-225 GCF_012274545.1 Fukomys damarensis | reverse complement strand
TAGTAAAAAATTAAAGTAATTTTGCTAGTGATATCGCTTTACTCACAGGGGAAAATACACAACCATAAATATAATTAATCGCACATGTACCTAATGCCAGTTCCTTAGGGACAAAGCTTGAAAGAGATTTCACCCCAGTTGCTATCTGCTGCTATAAAAATGCTGTCTGTTCAGTGCTTGTCTATAGAAGAACTGCTCATCTCCGGTAAGTTCCTGAGGTTCTAA
>NW_022936205.1:0-397 GCF_012274545.1 Fukomys damarensis | reverse complement strand
TTGTGTCTTGTTCTCAAACCCAGGATGATATTACAGCCCCTCTCTGGAACCTGTCATTATCACAGCAGAGAAAAGTGCAAGAGAATGTGCTGAGTCAGCCAACTGTGCCCAGAGCTTGTGCCAGGCGTGTGAAGGTCAGGCCACTCACTTGGCAAACCATGCTGCCATCAGACCCTGGTTCAAGGAACTATACTCCTGCCTAGCAGGAAGTAGGGTGAGGGTGGGGCTGAATAATTCTTTTACAGGGAAGAGAATGAATAATTGTCATCAATAAAACCAAACACCCCAATCTTATCATTTAAGTGTTGTGGCAGTGTTTCCGGGTTTGCCTGATGATGAGGACTTCTGGTGGAAAATAAAAATATAGAGACTGAGCTCCACTCCAGAGCTGCTGAGC
>NW_022936204.1:0-220 GCF_012274545.1 Fukomys damarensis | reverse complement strand
TAGAAAATAGACAGAGGACATTGGTTCCTCGTATACAGGGCAACAATTTAATAAGTAATAGGTAACATCTGATAAGGAAGGTCATAAGACAATGCAATGGTAGCTATAGATAATCAATGTTGAAAGGAAAAAAAACCCTTCAACCAAGAATTTTATGTACAACAAAGCTGTTCTTTAAACATGAAGGCAAAACCAGCACATTTCCAGAGAAGGAACAACC
>NW_022936203.1:0-348 GCF_012274545.1 Fukomys damarensis | reverse complement strand
AATTTGCATACATGATCTTACATTGAGAAACAATAACTGACACCAAAAATGTAAAGCAGATTAATTGGGGTCACTGTTCTTAGAAGTTTTATTCGATGATCAGCGGGTGCCACGCCAAGGCAGAAATGGCGTGGTGGGAGGGTCCGCGCTGCTGCATGTGCCATGTCAGTTGGGAAGCAGAGAGAGAAGGGAAGAACAGGGAGGGAGATACATCCATCAGGCCATACCTGCTGTGAACTGCTCCTTCTGAACAGGCTCTACTTCTAACTGCACATTCAACTATGAATTCATCAGTGATTAATCAAAAGGCAAGTGTAGTGAGTGACCTCATGATGCAGTCACCTGCCC
>NW_022936202.1:0-232 GCF_012274545.1 Fukomys damarensis | reverse complement strand
AGCTCTTCTGGAAAATAGGAATGGAAGAAGGCAAACATGGAAGTCAAATCCCTGCGGCACTGAAGGTGAACCAGCAAGGGCAGTGGTGCCTTTATCTGTGTCTGATGCAGCCCTGCCGAGCCCTGCTCAGCCTGAGAAGGCCCAAGCAGACCAACAGTTTTCCAGCCCACTGTGCCAACTGCCTCTGTTAATGGCCATCTCCCATCAAAAAAGAACCAGGATTGCCTCCCAA
>NW_022936201.1:0-207 GCF_012274545.1 Fukomys damarensis | reverse complement strand
AAGGGTAGTATCTTTCCTCTTTTAACCTCTGCTTCAGTTCTTAAGCCTTTCTCTGACTCTGACCCTCTTACAAGGACATTTGGGATCACACTGTATTCATCTGGCTAATCCAGGATAATCTTTCCATTTCAGATCCTTAATTCGATCACCTCTATAAATTCCTTTTACTGTGTAAAATGATTCATTCATAGATTGCTTGATTAGGAC
>NW_022936200.1:0-369 GCF_012274545.1 Fukomys damarensis | reverse complement strand
TTCTCCTTTGGTAATGCAGATGCCCTGCTCTGTACTTATATGCATGACCTCAGCACTTCTGTAACAAGTAAACTTAATTTTTTATTCAAACACCCCAAGCTGCCCATGAAAACAAAAATCCAGAAATATACCATTAGTTTTTGTAAATTGATAAAAGTGATAGCGTGCCACTGGCTTCCGAGGAAGCAGTTTTCAAATTAAGCGGCTACTGTCAGTAGATTCTAGAAGAGGGGGCAATACATGAGAACACCAGGCCTGGATTAATGACAAAGGATTTTAATCAGACACCCAGCTACACTCAGAAAACAAACTTCCACTTTATCCCTAGAAGCACTTCTAGACACACATTATTGTCTTTAGAAAAAGGGC
>NW_022936199.1:0-689 GCF_012274545.1 Fukomys damarensis | reverse complement strand
ACTGAACTTCTGTATACAGGGCTTCATCCTTTCCAGGACCATTCCCAGCCATTGACCTTCTGTTCCCATCCACCACTCACTATATTCTGGTAGCTACCTGGACACATGAGCCCCTTTTCTCCCTTAAAGCTTAGCACCAATGATAACTTCCAGAACAACCAACCACATCTTTATTGAGTGCTTACTCCGTGCCAGGGACTTTGAAATTAGCTCCTTCGTTTCTATCTGCATGACTTTGGGCAGGTTCATTAACCTCCTTTTCCTTCTATTTCTCATCTGTGTGATAGGGATTAACAGCAGCGCTTTCCTCTCTTGGGTAGTGGGGAGATTGAATGGGCTAGAATAAATACCTAAGCATTTAGACAGTACCTAACAGGTGAATTCTCAGTGTTTCAACAACTAATGACCATTGTTGATTACGATTCTTCTATCCTCACTGTCCTCTTAGATTGTAGAGTGATGGTGAGCCTCCTTTTCAAGTAGAAGCCCTTGAGGCTGACTGATCACAGGATAGCCCGTAGGTGAAGAAATGGGCATTTATTCCAGGTCTAGAGAGTTAAAAAGGCAAAAGAACGAGGACCAACACAGCTCCTGGCATTGAAGTCACTATTAATCATGGCAATAAGGCACGGCTAATCTTGATGAGGTATTCTCCTTACACCTCAGTTTTGTGACACAGCATTTCCGTC
>NW_022936198.1:1787-2414 GCF_012274545.1 Fukomys damarensis | reverse complement strand
ACTCTGGCTCCGTGACTCGGGAAGAAGGCCCAGGGACAGCTGCAGAGCTGGGCAGGGGGTGTCCGGCACAGCTACCTCTTCCAGCCCCTCTTCTGTGCCACCCCCCTTTCCCGCTGGAGTTTGTGCAATCTGGATCAGCTTCCTTTGGGTCTGTTTCAGGAATGTTGGTAACTGAAGATTCTTAACAGTAAACCTGGATCCAAAAACCACCCCCGCACAGATTCCAGGCCAAAGCAATTTCCCAACCTGGCAGGAAGCCACATGTCTGGCAAAGATGGAAGGGCAGTTTGGACTCAGAGACGGTTCCACTGGCTTTCCATCCCATGGGGGGGCCCTGACCCCGATCTCCCTCCCTCTGGGCCCGTCCTACCTCCTCTCCCTTTCAAATCTTTTCTTTCTCTGGCTGCCAGCCAATGTGGGAGGGAAACTTCTGTTCCCCGAGCCCTTCCCTCACTCCTCCTCCAGGGTCTCTGCCCCCTCGGCACCATCAGCTTCTCAGGCACCTTCCTGGGCTCCCCGTGTCCCCCTTTCCCCCAGAAGCTTGTGCTTCATGCTAACTACTGATGATAATGGTCATAACTGATTAGTAAACAGCTGCCCTGTCCCTGCAGTGCCACACCTGCTCCC
>NW_022936198.1:0-304 GCF_012274545.1 Fukomys damarensis | reverse complement strand
AGGCATTTGGCATTTCCCCTCTCTGTGCCTGGGTTTCCCATCTGAAAAACGGTACACATAATTGTTCTTACCTCATAGGCCAACTGTGAGGAGTGGACCCCTAAATCTACACAAACAGCTCCGAATGCCACCGGACAGTTGAGGAGTGGACCCCTAAATCTACACAAACAGCTCCGAATGCTCTCTGGCACCGGACAGGTTCTGAGCAAACCTCCTCCTCTTGGTTCCTGCCTTGATTACACTGATCAGGAGAATAAGAGCAGAGGAGCACCTGCAAGGGGCACAGAGATCACTAGACTATGGT
>NW_022936197.1:0-271 GCF_012274545.1 Fukomys damarensis | reverse complement strand
TCACACCGGTGTGCCACGGTTTGATTTTATCCCAAGTCCAGCAGTTCTATTTTGTCAAAACAATTGAAACCTTGAGTATTACTGGGCCAACGGGACATCAAAATAAAAAGTTGTCTAAAGTTAGAGGCACAGTACATTAACAAACACACGATCTTTCGGTCACAAGATTATAAATGCAGTTTGGGATGGGGGTAGGGCGGGAGGCGAGTTAATCCAAACTACAGCAATGGACTCTTCAGGTCACCTTCTGAACAGGGCCACTGATTAATCC
>NW_022936196.1:0-209 GCF_012274545.1 Fukomys damarensis | reverse complement strand
AGGTTGATGTTGATGCATGCAAATGTTCCCAGTCCTCTACTTTAAAGGGAATAGAGGGACAGTCTTGTTTCCCAGTCCAGGACCCTGCAGGATGGGTGTGTAATCTTATTTGAGTAGAATATCCAAAGGCAACAGGACACTCCCCGCGACCTCAGTAAGTGAGGACCACATCTTCAGAAATGGTCCTAAACCAGGAGTGAGTCTGTCCT
>NW_022936195.1:0-205 GCF_012274545.1 Fukomys damarensis | reverse complement strand
TTGGGCAGTGAAGACACATCTATGTGTCTAAGTGAAAAGGAACTTTTCTAAAGAATGGGACTACTGAAGGTTACTTTATAACTAATACATGTCACCTGGGATCATATTCAAGAAAGCTTCAAGTAGCATAGTTTTATGCAGGCTCATAAAATGGGAACAGTGAGGCTGTTTTCCTGTATGTTTTCAAAATTCTGAAACATCATCA
>NW_022936194.1:0-2416 GCF_012274545.1 Fukomys damarensis | reverse complement strand
GTTTCAGTCTCTTAGTCAAAACTTTGGGACTAAATTGAGAATGATTCAATGTTGCTTATGTTGGGAAATATTTTAAATGTTTTTTATATATGCAGAATGTCCAGAATACAATTTTGATGTAAAAAAGTTTGTATTATGTTTGAACCTCAAAGTAAAAGGAAAATCAAGAAAGTAGCCTTTTTTAAAAAGAAGGTTATGGTCAAAAGAATTGATTGTTACATATGATATGGTAAGAAGGAGGAAGAAATAAATTTCCTAATACCAAGGATAACCATTAGCATTTTTTAATACTTTAGAAACATAATTCTTTATGTTTGTTTTTATTTTTATAGCCGAAAAATTTGAAGAATATGTATTATCAGTTATTTAGTAGCACAACTGATGTTTTAAAAGTTGGGGAGATTTTGTCTTCCTTTCTATACAAGCACCACTTCACAGAATAGGAGATAGACATGAATCATCTCCTGACCTTGACTAGAAGTTCTGATTATCATTCTAATAAGGAAACATGAATATGTATACATATTACTCTCTTGAGACATCTGTGTGGTAGACCTATCAGACTCATTCTAGTTTGAAAACCCTTTTATTTTGGAAAGGGTCAGATAATTGCCATGAAGTTTAGATTCCATTAACAGAAGAAACACAAACATACAAAATCATGTGGAAAATGAGAAAATCCATTAGTCAGTAGGGAATTTGGGAGGAAATTTCCAAATATCTGCAGTTTTAATGATGAAACTCAAGAAATAGGAGTGAAAAGAGCCAAGTCCCACATTCAAAAACAGCACTCAAAGGCATTTTCCTTGTTTCTTCACAAGATTTAGAGTTCCAAAGTATCTAAAACAGGTCACTCAAGTATATTTATTTTTAAGAGTATCAGATTAAATTCATGGCTTTTCATTAGAGATGAGAGAATTTTGATTGCCAACTTTAGAATTCTCTTAAAAATAATAGTTTTGGAGTTCAGTGTAGCACAGGCATCTTAAAACTTAACCGTTCCATTTGCCTGTGGCTACATTTGACCTCTATCCTCAAGTCTGTCATTTAAATTTCCACTTTATTCCCTACATAGCCTTGGAAAGAAACCAGCAATTACTTTTAAATAGGGATCTTTGTAGTTTAAATATCACAGTCTCCTATTTGGTTACAGAAACATTTTACTTTTAATTAAGTTTGTTGCAAAAATCTATGCTTTCAATCAAAGTGAAAATGTGAAGTTCAAAAAGAACTCACCTTTGGAGAATGTCTCCTCAGGTGTGTGGGACTTGCAATAATAACGTTTCATTTTGTGGGGAGCTGTTTGCTCTGCACAGTCCAAATTTAAGTGCCACTAACCTACACAAATCCAAGAAGTAGACTTCTTATGGTGTTCTTTTACTTGAGAGGATACAATGTAACCATGCTTCCTCGGGTTTACCAATTTACTATAAATACTTTGATGATCTGATTATGATCAAAATTGCCAAAGTCATCCAAGAGCAAGACTCTATGGCAAAATTACTAAAGGAATCATTTGCAAGGAATTGCCTATCTCAAGTTCAAGGAAAATAAATTCGCTGCCACTAGAAATCTAACTTTCCAATTTTTTCATATTCTATAATTTAAAATATTTTATTGCAGCAAAATAAGTAAATTTTTTTGCTATTAAAGAATTAAGTTGATCCTAAAATCAAACAAAAACAATAACATGGTTTAAAGATGTAATACACTGTGGCACTGTCTATGCTATTTTGTGGAAGTTAATTATTTTCTTTCTCAGCAGTGCACTTGGCACAGTAGGACTTGGGAATATTAAAAACATACTACTTACAGAGGACTTGAAATGACTGTCATTTATAGCCCAGTGACGTTTGCTGTCTGTTCGAAGCACCTGGCAGGCATATCAGAAGTTTGGATGGAATAACTGCTCTAAAGCAGGTGTTTACCAGAACAGGTCAATAAGTGGTATTGCAATTAGGAATGTCAAGAGTATATTTAAAACCTAGTGCATGTCTGGTGCCAATTAAAATGCACTGATCTAACCAAAAGCCCATAACAAACTGATCTCACATTCAAATAAATAAATTTGACAGCACTTGGCCATGAAATAGATGTCTATTTTAGCCTATGAGCATGCTCACAGCCACCTCTGGACTAGTAGGTGTTGAAAGAAATGTTTTTAAGAGACAGAACTCCAGACCAGGGAAAAGGTTTGCTCTATTATAATAAACATAATGATAGGCTGACAAGCTGTATGAATGACAGACAAAAATAATAAGCAATAAATGAAGTAAAATAACTGATGCCTCATGAGAAAAGACTTAAGTAGCTCAGTGCAAATAAGACATAGGAAGAAGAATTTTCCAAAAGAAAAAGGAATAAAAAATTGCCAACTAAAAACCTTTGGAGGAAGGCAAATAGGTAATGTTTTCCA
>NW_022936193.1:0-455 GCF_012274545.1 Fukomys damarensis | reverse complement strand
ACTTGAATCCATGATGTTAAGTGAAATAAATCAGACACACATGATTAAAAATGGAAAGATTTCTCTTATATGAGATACTCAGAGAATAAATAGAGCAAAGAGCACACAACAGAGAGCAGGAAATAGGGAGATGTGAAGGGGTCTAAGAAATGGAGAGTTGGGGGGTGGCAGGGATTTAGCTCAGTGGCGCCACCACCTGCCTCACAAGTGCAAGTTCCTGAGTTCAATCCCCAGCCCCAAAGCGGGGGAAAAATAGAGAGAATGGGGAGAGGAAAGAGAACAGGGATGTACAAAGACTTCCGGTGTGCCATCTACATATATCAATTACATGCAAGGAATGTATTCATGAGTACCACAAACAGGTACTAATAAATAAAAGAATGAAAACAAACGCATTCATATTCAAGTCCTGCTACCATTGAAATCAGGACATGAAACTGAGGTTCATTTCCCAG
>NW_022936192.1:0-265 GCF_012274545.1 Fukomys damarensis | reverse complement strand
TTGGTTTTACCTTCTTGTATTTGTTTTCCTCCTCTCCACTGCTTAGTATTGTTTAGTCATTCCGGCTTCCTTGGCCTTCCCACCCTGTGCTCTTTCAGTTCTTCGTCCCGCCATTTTCCTGCCAACTACTGCCTGGTATTTTTAAAATTCTGAAATACTTCAGACTCATGCAGACAAAATCACTGATAATTAGTGATGTAACAAATAATATAACAAGAGATGTTTCTAGAATGAAACTAACAAATGTTAACATTTTTTCTCATTC
>NW_022936191.1:0-1061 GCF_012274545.1 Fukomys damarensis | reverse complement strand
ACCATAAAATGATTCTTGGGTTTGATTTTTGAAAAACTAAATTGTTCCACCAATGCAGTCTTCAAGTGCTGTGGAGATTCTTTGGATTTGTCACAGCATAGATCTAAACTGTCTCCCAAAGTCTCCTGTGATGGCAGTTGACTATGAGGCAGGAGCCCGGAGTACAGCAGTCTGGCTGAAAACAGCATGCACCTGAGCTGGAACAGACTGAACAACAGGATTAACCTGTCAATCATGGCCAGGATGCATGGGCAGAACAACTTACCAAGACCAAATCTGGGAAGCTATAAAAGATAGAAGCCATTGACTTTGCTTTCACTGCCATCTTCCCGTTCTACTGTCTCCCTGCTTCTGCAGTGGCCTGTCCTGCTTGTGGGATGTGTCTCTTCTTGCTCTGCTCTTTTTTCCTTTTTCCTTTAAATAAAAGTTGTGTTATCTGCTCATTGGTTGTCCCAGCCAATTCTTTGGATGGGGCAGAAAAATTCTGGAACCACAGACATCTGGCAATAATTGGATCACAAGTGCTCTAACCTCATCTGTGGCTGAGACCAGAATTTGATGGCATTATTGGGAGGTGATGAAAATGGGGGGGCAGTAGAAGGAAGTGAGTCATGGCAGCATGACCTGGGGACTGAACCTTGTCTCTGGACCCTTTCTCTCTGGTGCTTTCACATGCACTCCTATCCCTCCAGCTGCCCTTTCTGCTGATAGTTCCAATTATGACTTCCTGCTTCCTTCCTGCCATGCGATGAGCAGCTTTCCTCCACCGCACCTTCTGCCTTGGAGCCAGCTGATTATGGCCAAATCTCTGAAACCCCAATCCAAGAAAAACCTTGGAAGCCAATCATGTCAGGTATGTTTTCACGACAACCAAAAAGCTAACACAGGAGGTACTAACGTGAAATCAGCCTTTGTCTCACTTTCATCTTTCATGCCAGACCCTGCTGTAGGATCCTCACTCTGAAGTGGAAGATCTCAAATTCTGGATGATTTTGAGATTTTTTTTCACATTTTTGAACAAATTAGTGAGAGAGAAAAGTGTGTTAGGGATCTACAGTTTC
>NW_022936190.1:0-697 GCF_012274545.1 Fukomys damarensis | reverse complement strand
CACACACACACACACACATATATGTTTAACTCTTGTGAGTCTGTAATTTGCCACCTCAATGTCAAGTCAAGCCCAGTCTTTCTTTCTGGAGTCTGAAGGTATGGGCAGGGTCCAGCGGTGGTCAGGGGCCCACTGCTCCCTCCACAGCTCCCATGATCCCCTGGTGGAGCTCCGTTCACCTGCAGGGTCCCGGGATCCTCCCCTCCAGCCTGCAGCTGGGCAAACACTGTGCTCTTCCTTCACGGTTATCATCACCCTTGTCTATCCTTGAGGTGGAGTCAGCAGCACCCACAGCTGCACCCCAAAAACGGGCTGCTCAGGCGGCTGCGTGTATTTCCTGTTATTCCCACTCCCTTTGCCACCCCATCCTTGTATTTGTGGGTACAAAGCCGCACACTGCACAGATTCCCATACAAACAACATCTCCTTAGTAAGCAGTAGGGAATGCATGCCGACCGCTCCCCAAGAAAGCACTTGGCGTACAGTCGTGTTCCATCCGACAGTGCCGGCAAGTGCGGTGACAGAACACAAGAGCAACACAGCACATGATGGTCCCACCAAAGGGGAAATGCCGGGGCTCGATGGTAACGTCATCTCTAGGTGTGCGCAGCCAAGCAAGGCCACAGTGACTTATTCAGGATATATAAAGTAGGCAGGGCGTGGTGGCACACGTCTATAATCCCAGCCCTTGGGAGGC
>NW_022936189.1:0-1747 GCF_012274545.1 Fukomys damarensis | reverse complement strand
GCTACCAGGGCAGATTTTATGTATATGTTAACAAGGAAGGTCTGAAATGATGAGAAAAGTGACCCGAGAAGTCAAATATACCTGTACATATTTGGCATTAAAGTCTAGCGATATGCATGTATGTGATTAATAATCTGAAAGCCAGAGAAATGATCTAGGAAAGAACAATATTGGGACTGAGCCAGGTGTCAGGGTAAACCATAGGTTGTAGACTGTGCTCCATTAAATTCAACAATGTGTCCTCCAAATATAAACCTTCTACCAGTAATTGAGGTTAGATGAATGTTTTCTTGTTCAAAAATTTTAAAAATCGAAATAAAATTCATAACTAGTGGAGGAAATTGGTTTCCATATTCAAGGTATGGAGATGGGCTAGGTGGGGTGTATTTGATAACCTGGGAATGATGAACAGGAACATTAGGGAGGTAGATCTTTTGCAAATGAGGAGATCAAGAGATGAAGTGAGAGGGGAAGGAGAGGGAAAGAAGACACAAAAGGAACTAAGATGTGTTATGTATGTACATGTACCAACTCCTCACAATAGATTTGAATACTGTGTACTCCAATCAAATATTAATGAAAATAGAAAGTCAAAAAAGATTATAAAAGCAAGTGAACTGCTGATGAAAAATCAAAATGAAAATTCAAACAATTATCAGCTTTTTGGAGACTTTTAATGAGCGTGTGTGTGTTGTGTGTGTGTGTGTGTGTGTGTGTGCACGCGCACGTGCTTGTTTGAGTTGTTACGCAAGGAATCAGTAAGTGACGCACAGCGAGGCAGCAGAATGGAAGTAAAATAATAAATTTACGCATCGGTAAGGGTCGATCCCACAAAAGCCATGCCTGCATCAAGGACGCACTGGGTTACAACTCCTCCTTTTATAGGGTTTTACAGTCTTGAGTTCATTTGGGCGGTTACATTCCATTCTCCCAGTTCAAATCACCATTACAGAATAGATAATCTTTTCAACCCAGACATAACAGTTATTTGCATTTGGGGAGTTTACCTTTAATATTCACCTAGTTATCTATTCTAGCCCATAGGAAGGGGTGTTCAGGGTCAGGGGAGCAGATGTTAGCAATGGGTTCTTTCATCTAGACACTCTTACGATCAGGTGGCTCCAGTCTCATCAGAGCTCAAGACCTTGACTGTTATCTCAGGGTCAGACCAAATGCCTCATTCAGCAATTAGTGCATTCAGTGCCTATTAGTTCTGAGCTAAACAAAGCACACTGCTGTGAGAGATAGCAGAAGCCATTTTACATTGTAACAGTTTATAGATTTTTGTTATTCATAAAAGTTTTCCCCATCAGTGTGTTTTTTCATTCTTGATGTTAAGTACTCTGGCATGATTGACATGAAATCTCAATGTAGCTTTGATTTACATTTACCTAATAGCTAATGATATTGAACATTTGTTTCATATACTCATCGTTCACTTGTACTTTTTCTTCTGAGATGTGTCTGATCAGTTCATTTGGCCAGTTATTGATTGGACAGTTTGATTTTTGATGCTAAGTTTTTAAAGTTATTTATATATCCTAGGTATTAATCCTCTGTTGGAAAAGTAGTTGGTAAAAATATTTCCAATGTTGTAGTCTGTCTTTTCATTCTTTTGGTTGTTTCATTTGCTTTGCAGAAACTTCGAATTTGATATAGTACAATTTGTTGAGTCTTACTATTGTTTCCTGTGCTATTGAATCCTATTAAAAAAATTGTTGTCAGACCGGGGATTTAGCTCAGTGGT
>NW_022936188.1:0-204 GCF_012274545.1 Fukomys damarensis | reverse complement strand
CCTTGTCCTCTGTTTTTCGTAGTTCTAGTTGACATGGTCCTAGGAACAGCAAGCTTGCAGGACCCTGTTCCCACAGCCTTATCAGTCAGCTAGTCTCTGAATGTATTAGAACAGCAGATTACCAAGGACACCCTGCCCCATCTCTTTATTTGTACTGCTTATCTCTTCAATAAGTGAATGCAGGCCACAGTGGTCTCCACTCAG
>NW_022936187.1:0-237 GCF_012274545.1 Fukomys damarensis | reverse complement strand
TTGCTCTGGGCTGGTGACTCTAACTGTGTGAGCCAGTCTCCTTTCAGCTAGCACCATGACGTAAAGGATAGAACATGAGACTGAGAATCCAAAGATCTGACTCCATTCCAATGTCACACACCTGACTGGGAAAGCTTAGAAGATTCCGTAGGCTTTGGAAGTCGGTTCCATACTTACTGAAAAAAACCAACCAAACAAACAAACAAAAACCCTGAGGATGATAACACTACCTCTAGC
>NW_022936186.1:0-251 GCF_012274545.1 Fukomys damarensis | reverse complement strand
ATTTGGGAGTATTGCTTCCCTTTTTATTTCCTTGAAGAGTTGAAACACTAGTGGCAGTAGTTCTTCTGTACATGTGTTCTATAATTAAGCAGTGAAGCTACCAGGGCCCATGATTTTCTTAGATGGCAAGTGTTTAATTACATTCTCAATTTCACTGATTGATATTGGGTTGTTTAGAACTTTTAGGCAATCTTGGTTCAACTTTAATATTTCATATGAATCTAGGAATCTGCTAATTCCTTCTGTATTTT
>NW_022936185.1:0-220 GCF_012274545.1 Fukomys damarensis | reverse complement strand
CTCTTATGTCCATTTGCAGCCTCTTGCCTTACCTAGTTTCGCAAAGCATTTCTCAGATGTGTGTCCATTACACACAGAAAAGAAAGGATATTATCTTAAACATCATGTACTGTTTGATATTATTAATATTACATATGCCCCAACTGCCATAGCCATTTCAAGTGTGGCCCCCAACTCGTTTCGTCAGAGGTGTTTTGTTTATACAAAATGAAACTCTTTC
>NW_022936184.1:0-287 GCF_012274545.1 Fukomys damarensis | reverse complement strand
AGAACCCGGAAGTCATGTATAAAATGGAGGAGTTTAAAGTAACATGTACAATTTCCTAACATGAACACCCTGGGCATTATTGATATTATGATCTGGATACCAATAATATCTCTGAATTTATAGTAACCAAGATTTCCATAAATCATACTTAATGTCACATTCAAGAATAAACATTCCCTCAGTGAAAATCATTGATATATACATTAACTTTTTTTTAATTAAAGTTTTAATTGTTAACTGTTCGTTGTAAAAAATAATGAAGCAAAAAAATCACTCAAAAGTGTAGT
>NW_022936183.1:0-277 GCF_012274545.1 Fukomys damarensis | reverse complement strand
GCTAAAGCTTTTTATCCTCTCTAGGTTGATGTGAAAATGAAATGATCTGATGTATGGAGAAATACCAGGCGCAGGGTTGGTGCTGCCTAAGCCCTTCCTGATATGGGATCCAGATTTTAGCTGGAAGACTAAACTTGCCCTTTTGTAGGGAGCCCACTGCCACAGTGACAACATTATTCCAATCATGGGGGAAGAGCCCTTCCTTAGGCTTCTCCTCCCCACACAGTTCCAACATCTGCTTTTGGGGGGACACACTTGAATCATAGCACATAGTATG
>NW_022936182.1:0-444 GCF_012274545.1 Fukomys damarensis | reverse complement strand
CTATTGATAAGATCATGGTCTTTGTCCTTGACTTTGTTGATATAGTGTATTCCATTTATTGACATACATATGTTGAAAAATCCTTGCATCCCTTGAATAAATCTGACTTGATCAGAATGTATGATCTTCTTGATGATTCTCTGTAGTCTGTTTGCTAGTATCTTATTAAGGATTTTTGCATCTGTATTCATTAAGGAGATTGGACTGTATTTCTATTTTTTAGTTGCATCATTCTCTGGTTTGGGAATCAAAGTGATACTTGCTTCGAGGAATGAATTTGGAAGTATAGCTTCCCTTTCAATTTCATTGAAACATTTGAAGAGTAAAGGCAGTCATTCTTCTCTAAATGTCTTGTAAAATTCAGCAGCGAATCCATCACCACCTGCACTTTTCTTTGTTGGTAAATTTTTAATTACATTTTCAATTTCACTGACTGTAATTGGG
>NW_022936181.1:0-241 GCF_012274545.1 Fukomys damarensis | reverse complement strand
TGGGCTACGTAGTGAGCTCCAGATCAGTCTCAACTACACAGTGAGACCCTGTCTCAAAAAGCCCCCCCCAAAAAAAGTAAAGAGAGAGTCAAAAGAACCCTTTGGGACTGGAGCAGGTGGGAAGCCCCACTCACTGACCTATATTCCCGTCTTCTTCTTCATCTTCTTTTTAGAAATATTATTTTTTTATTGTGAGACAGGGCCCCATTGAATTGCTAAATGCCCTGCCTCAGCCTCTCAG
>NW_022936180.1:0-321 GCF_012274545.1 Fukomys damarensis | reverse complement strand
AGAGAAAAGAAAACGTTCTCTACTGTTGGTAGGAGTGTAGACTGGGGCAACCACTGTAGACATAAGTGTGGAGACTCCTAGGAAAAAAATAAAACTAGAGGATCCACATAACCCAGCTATTCACCTTCTTTGTATCCTCATGAGAGAAACTAAAAATGGTACCACAGCGATACATGCGCATCCATCTTATAGCAGAACAATATATAATAGGCAGATCTTGGAAACAGAGCAATGCCCACCAGCACACAAAGGAGTAAGGAATACGTGGGATTTGTTTAATACAGTGGAGTACTACTCTGCCATATACAAGGATAAATCACA
>NW_022936179.1:0-486 GCF_012274545.1 Fukomys damarensis | reverse complement strand
TTTTTTTTAGGTTAGGACATTTGCTGATTTGAGAATCCAAGTAACAGTTGCTTTGGAGATGAATTTGGAAGTATTGTTTCCCTATAATCTCATGGAAATTTTTAAAGAGCATTTGCAGCAGTTCTTCTCTACATGTCTTTTCAGTTTCATCAGTAATTCCATCACGACCTGAGCTTTTCTTTGGTGCTACAATTTCAATGCATTTTTAATTTCATATATTTTAATTAGAAGTTTTTGTTAATTTAGAAGTTTTTATCTCCTTTGTTTAACTTGCTCATTTCTTAAATATCTAGAAATCTTCCCATGTCCTCTGTGTTTTCCATCTGCTTAGACTGTGGCATCTCAAATCAGCCATGGATGATAGGTTGGACTTCTGATGGATCTCTTTTGACTTCCATTTTTTATATCTAATTGCAATGATGTGAGCATTTTCATTTCGTTTCAGTTGACAAATTTGGCGAAGGTTTTATAAATATTATTCATTCT
>NW_022936178.1:0-218 GCF_012274545.1 Fukomys damarensis | reverse complement strand
TAAGATGTTTGATGCATACAGATATCGGGTAATGAGCTAAAGGAAGACAGTCGTGGGAGGCCTCCGAAAGATTTTATATGAGGTAAGGACTGAGGAAGGAAAACAAGATGGCAGTGCTACCATCTGGGGCAAGAGTAGTGTAGGTCAAGGACAGGGGGAAAAAAAGCAAGCTTGGCAGCTGTAGAAAGAAGAGGATTTTTGTGGCTTGTGCTAAGTGA
>NW_022936177.1:0-226 GCF_012274545.1 Fukomys damarensis | reverse complement strand
GCTCTGATGTCCAGATTATTTTTGTCTGTAAAACTCATGATTATGAATTATTTTACTATTGTAGTTCCTTTTCTATTTGAAATTGCTTTATTCCAATTTTCTTTGTCTATAACTTTTTAGAGATCAGGTCTCATTTATAGTTTAAAATTTCCTATTGTCTGTCATTGATCTGATTTGTTTACTTGGAAAAAATAAAATCATCTTCCTTGCAACTTGTTACTAGGCC
>NW_022936176.1:4980-8999 GCF_012274545.1 Fukomys damarensis | reverse complement strand
GAAGGAGAGAGACAAAATGACAAAAAAAGGAAGCAGATACAGTACTGAGGTGGCAGAAAAATATAAATGGTCACTTTCGGTCAAAGGACTGAAGAAAGATGATACTTAGGCTAGAAGCTAGAAGAAGGAAAGGAGGAATACATGAGAAATGTGTTGAATTTTGTCAACAGCTTTTGTGAATCGATTATAGGCTGAATATGATACAGGCTGAATATCTTTCTTCTGAAAAGCCTAAGACCAGAAGTGTTTCAGACTGGATTTTACAATATTTGCATAATACATTATGAGATATCTTGGGGTGGGATCCAAGTCTAACACAAAGTTCATTTACATTTCATATACACTTTATATACTTATGTGTGCAAGTCTACATACTTGTTTTTAGTGAGCCTGCATTATGTGTAAGTGTGTGGTGCTGGAGATGAAACTCATCATGTACACTAAGCATACGCTCTACCACTAAATGACAGCCCAGCCCCACTGCACCTGCATTTCTACTACTACCCAGCATACAAGGCCCGGATGGACTTTTCTCTTTTGTCATGTCAGTGCTCAACAATAACAGACTTTGGAGCATTTCAGATTTTCAGATTAGGAATGCTCAATATGAATTTTTTTATCTTCTAGCTATAATTCATTCTTTTTTTCTTTTATGTTTTTATTTTACAGCAGTGGAGATTCAACACCCTACCACTGAGCTACATAGTCAGATCCTTTTTAAAGTTTTTATTTTGCAACAGGGTCTCACTAAGTTTTGCAG
This sequence comes from Fukomys damarensis, assembly GCF_012274545.1. Classification (NCBI taxonomy): domain Eukaryota; kingdom Metazoa; phylum Chordata; class Mammalia; order Rodentia; family Bathyergidae; genus Fukomys; species Fukomys damarensis. The sequence goes on along the minus strand of NW_022936176.1, from coordinate 8,239 downwards.
GCTGGCCTCAAATTTACAATCCTACTGCCTCCACTTCCTAAGTAGTTGGATTACAGGTGCACACCACAAGTTGGCTCCAACCTTTATTACTGTTGCTGAACCAGTCTTACATATATTCAATACAACCTATTTGGTCACGGTATGTAGTTAACTTTATTTACTGTTGGATTCAATTTGCCAATATTTTATTGTAGATTTTCGTATGTCACACTCATGAGATTGTGTTTTCTATTTTCTTTATACTGTCTTACTTGGTATTAGAATAATAATGGCCTTAAAAATGATTTGGAAAATGTTCTGTCCTCTTGAACTTTCTAGAAAATGCTATTAAAATGGTATTAATTCCTCTTTAAATGTTAGACAAAGATTTCTGGTATAATTATTTCAGCCAGGACTCTTACTTCCCACAAGCCTGCAACCTCCACCCTCTAACAACAAATTCAAGGCCAGGCATGGAGGCACACACCTGTAATATCAGCACTAGGGAGGCTGAGGCAGGAGGATCACTGATAGTTCAAGGCCAGGCTGGGCTACCTCATGACTTCAAGGTCAGACTCAACTATATAAAAAACCATGTCTCAAAAAACAAACAAACAAAATGTTGCAAATTCAAATTTTTTATGTTTGGATCTATTCATCTTGTCTGTCTCACATTGTTTATTAGTAGTCTGTGGGTTTTCAGGAATTGGTCTCTTTCTCCGAAGTTACTGAATTTATGCACAAAAGTTGCTTAAAGTATAGTATCTCCTTATTATCTCTTAATGAGTACACAATCTGTAGTGATGGACCCTATCTACTTTATTCTTGATACAGATAATTTGTAGAGGATTGACTTTTCACCATAATAGTAGCTTTAAAAAAAAAAAAGAAAAGAAAAGAAACTGAGAAGCATCAGGTATGGCAGAACATGACTGTAATCCCAGCTACTCTGGGGGCAGAGAGAATAAGACTGAAAGTTTCAGGCCACCACAGGCAACTTAGTGAGACCAAGTCTCAAAATAAAATTTTAAAAGAGCTGGGACTATAGCTTAGTGGCAAAGCATTGGTTTAGCATACACCAGGCACTGGGTTCAATCCCCAATGCCAGAATGAATAAATGAATGATAAAATTTAAAACTTTAATACAATTACTTTCACACAAACTCTCTAAAAAGAAAAATATTTTCATTTTCAAATAAAAGACACCCAGAAAGAATAAATTTGACAAAGTAGGACCATGGTAAATTTAAGCCAAAAGTCAATGTTCTACAGTAAGAGGGAAAAATATTATTTATTGATATCATATATAGAATCAAAGATAACACATAAACCATAATGAATGTATAATAACCACCACAGAAAATAGACTAAAACACAGCTGAAGGACAGGACTTAGCACTTATTTTACAAGATAAAATTTCCTAAATTGTTCAGTTTCTCAACTAGGAGCAGTTTTGCCCCTTCCCTGGAAATTTGGTAACAATTCTTATTATCATAACTGGGGAAGTGTACAGGTATTGAGGGCAGAAGTTAGGGCAGCAACTAAACATCCTACAATGTAAAGGACAGCCCCTACAGTGACAAATTATCCAATTAAAAATGTCAACAATAACTCTGTTGAGAAATCTGGCTTTATAATGATAAAACTGAAAAATTCTATTAGTAACACAAATTCTTTAAAAGTCTAACTAAACCATCAAGAACCATAAATAGACTATTGCTACTCATCCACAATCCTTCCCCGCCCTCCTGCCTTTCCCTCTTCTGATCATTGCTCCTTCTACACTTTTAAAAAACCACCTTCCCATTCTAAAATTTCCAATTCTTCTGAAACAAAAGTAAACAGAAAACTGCTTTACCTTTGCTACCTGAGTTCCAGAAGTATCCAAGGATCATAATGAGTCTTATATGTGATCATGAAGCTCACTGTTACATACCGATTTAACAGTACTATGAAACAACTGTCATCCCTTCCCAGAACCACCTGAAAAGATGAAAGACTTAACCCATAACTCAATATAAAATATCAACCTTATATTTCTAAGCCAAAATCGAAAGTATACTTTTAAGATTTCATCAGCACAAGGTGAGCTCCAAAGTTTACTTTGCTAATTAGTCCATTTGCATTAAACACCTAACTAGCTTCCTTTTTTTGTCCTTCATTTTAATATTCCAAGATTGAGAGCAAGTCCATTTTTAACCCACGTGTATTTTTGAAATTTCATCTAAATCTTGTCTTACTACATATCTTTTACATTAAACTGCATGCAAATGGCAGCATCTGACCACCTACATTCCACCACACCTTGAAATACATTTTCCAGGTCTTTCTCATTATTTCTGTAGTTTCATTACATATTTTTGGAAACACAGTGAATAAAACTTCCAGAAACAGAGGAAGTACCAAAAAAATCATTTATGTGTGGATAAGCCCAAATTTAGGATTTATTTTCAATACACTTCTTAAAAATGACACAATATCAAATTATTTTTCACATTAAGAGGAAATTAGGCCAGAAATGGTGGTGCAAATAATTGCAATTATTCAGGAAGCTGAGGCAAAAGGTTTACAAATTTGAGGCCAGCTGGGGCAACTTACTAAGATCTCAAAAACAAAAAAACAAATAAATAAATAACTAGGACAAGAGCCATAGCTCAGTGGTGGAGCACTTGCCTAAATATGCCTCAAGGCCTGAGTTCAATCCCCAGTACCACACAAGAAAAGAGGGGAGAGGAAGGGGAGGAGAAGGAGGAGAGGAGGGAGGAAAGCAGAGCAAAGCAAAGCAATGCAAAGCAGAAAAAACAATATTTTAAATGCTCTAAACCAAAATATCAGTGGTCAACTAAAGTGGAAATGAATTTGAATGATGTCAATTTGCTCATGTTCATGTAGTTTTGTTATAAATATTCTGGAGACAAAATTGAAAGATGTCATAGATGACTTGTTTATATCAAAGTTTTATATATATGAAAAAAACTACAACCAAATAATATTTTAACATATAAAAATCAATTGCTGAAAATAAGTGAATCTGTCAAGTCATCCATGCATCCAAATAGAAGGCAGAAATATTTTCAACAAAATATTCTAATAATGACTGAAACTTCACTCATGAGCTAAACTAGTGATTTCTTTCTTAACAGAATCTTTTTAATGACTATTTCAGGGCACTATACCTTCTTAAAGCTACAATATACTTAATGCTTAATAATGCAGAAAAATTCACTCACCATTTCAGTGGTGTGCCTTCATATTCAAACCATATCTCACTATTGTCTT
>NW_022936176.1:4148-4350 GCF_012274545.1 Fukomys damarensis | reverse complement strand
AACTAATTAATTCATTCTAATATATACCTTGATTTATCAATCAGACTCTCACAACTGGCCCACCATGTTTGGAAGTTTATGAAGAATGTTGGGCTAGATAAAGCCTCACCTGGAATACTATGAAGGAAGTTTGTTTTTTCCTCCCAGTACTAAAATCCAGAGAGAAAACAGGAGTTTTCAAAACTGGTCACGATTTAGGAAC
>NW_022936176.1:0-3946 GCF_012274545.1 Fukomys damarensis | reverse complement strand
CTCTGCCTCTCCCACCATTTCCCCTCCCAAGGCTTGTGTTTGTTAGTCTAACTGAACCATCTGTCATGCTCATTATTCCAGGTGCTGTCTTTTGATTACTAAAGGAAGGAGAACTGTGTTAGCAAATGTATACAAAGAAATAGAGTGATTTCTAGTGGATGAAATTGATATTTAGTCATGGAAATCCAAGATAAGAGGTCCCAATTAAGAGACCATGACAGGCTTAGGGATATAGAAGTACAGGAGGGAAACAGGTGGCATATACTTATATGAAATGAAAGGTATTAAATACTATGGAGAAACTTGGATTCAATGTTTTTTTTAAAAAATTTAATGTTTTTTTATAAATAAAAAACTTATTAGTGAAGTAAAGGAATGGAAACTAATATGTGTAAGAGAAGGCACTAATTTTTAAACATTTTTCATCTGTTTTATGTAGAGCTTAAATAACTTGACAAATCATATGATATTACACAAATGGCAGGAAAAGAGTCACTAGAGTTTTTCGGAAATGACAGAATAAAGCCAGGCACAGTTGTACAAAGAACTCTGAGAGGTTGCAGTAGGAGAATAGCAAGTTGGAGCCAGTCTGGACAACTTAGCAACTTAGCGAGACTCTGTCTCAAAATTTAAAAATAATAACAATAAAGGCTGGGGATATATCTCACTATGAAGGCCCTGAGTTCAAACCCCAGTACAACAACAACAAAATAATCAAATAGTTTGTAACTGCTAAAACTTGGAAACAGCCCATTTGCCTATCAGTTGGAAACTGGACAAAGAAGATGTGGTTTTTCTATAAAATGGAATATTATTACTCAGCCATAAAGAATGAGAAAATAGATTCATTCATAGGAAAATGGATACATATTGAAGATATACTCCTAAGTGAAATAAGTAAGTCACACATGTGTAAATACTGAATAGCTTCTCTGGTCTGAATAAACTGCAATAATACATAAAATCCTAATAAGATTACTGACATTGTGAAATGGGAAGAAGGGGGCTAAAGGTGTAGGGAAGGTGGGATGGATAGGGGAAGGGTAAAAGGGAAAAGAAAAAAATGTGAGATAATGAAAAGATGGAAATAAAGTGCTTATAGATGGGGAGGGTAGGAGGGGGTGAAGGGAGGGCAGGAACAAGGGGAAAAAATGAAAGCCAAGACCTGTCATGTGGAGGTATAAGATCCCAACAATGAATGTAATTGTACTGTATCCCTAAAATGTACCAATAAACTCAATTAAAGCTGAAAAAAAATAATCAAATGGGTGTGACATGTAAGTTTATAAGAAATCAAAACAGCATAGAGATCAGTCATTTCCTAAAAATAAAAAATATATTTTATTAGTCTAATCTAATAAGGTCCTTATTAGTAAATCCAGAATTTCAATTTTAAATGACCACTCGGCATTACTTAGCAAAAACCTACTTCTCAAAGAGTAATATTAACCAATGGAAATTGTAAGAAGAGAGACACACATCATGAATAAAGAGTATATTAGCTTTTTGTTTTGGGTTTTGTTTTGTTTTGTTTTGTTTTGTTTTTTTGAGACAGGGTCTCACTATGTAGTTGAGACTGATCTGTAACTCACTATGTACTCCAGGCTGGTCTCGAACTCACAAGGATCCTCCTGCCTCAGCCTCCTGAGTGCTGGGATTATAGGCGTGTGCCACCACGCCCAGCCTGCTATCAGTTCTTAATTTTGAAAAGTGTTACACAACTAACACTCAGGCAAAGTTGCTGAAGAATTCACAAATGATATTCGCAAAATAAAATTTACTTAATAATAAAGAATGAAGATAATTAGAATGTAACCTCCAAGGCTGGGCAGGACAGTGGACACCTGTATTCCCAGCACTCGAGAGCCCAAGGCAGCAGGATGGCTGCAAGTTCGAGGCCAGCCTAAATAAATAAATAGGAATGTAACCTCCATTGAGTCAGGGATTTGGGTCTGTTCAATGTTGCATTCCCACTGCCCAAAATAGTGTTTGCTTGACAGAGATACATATTATTTTCTGAATGAATCCAATGCTAAAGAGTAAGTGTGGCAAAAGCCAAAATGGTAATTAAAAAAAATACCCATAAGGCAGAATCCACAATGAAATGTAGTTGGAATCTTCTGTTTGATATTTGCCAGTGGGAATAATCACTAACATAAATATCCACAGTAATGCTAAAAAATAAATTTAAAATTTAAAAAATGACTATATGAAAATAACTGAAATGACATCACCCTGCCCTTTGTCTCTAGACTATACTACTCACTGTTTTTCTTAGGTATATTTCATTGGCTTGAAGTTCTTTTTTCAAATGTGGTAAAATAAGCTAGGCATGGTGGCATATGCCTAATAATCCTGGCACTTGGAAGGCTAAAGCAGGAGGACCACAAGTTCAAGGCCAGCCTAAGCTATATAGCAAGATCCTGTCTCAGAAAACATGCATACATGCATATATGCCTAAATATAGTAAAGTACATCTAGCATAACTTACCTTTTTTTTTCCCCCTTTTGGTACCAGGGATCAAACTCATGACCTTGTGCTTACAAAGCAGGTGCAGTGCCACTGAGCTACATCCCTAGTGTCATAAATTATATTCACACTGTTGTGCAGTTATCACCACTTTCCATCTCCAGAACTTTTTCATCATCCCAAAGGGAAATCTGGCACCCATTATATAATTCTCCATATAGTGGCACATGCCTGTAATGCCAGCACTCTGGGAGGAAGAGGCAGGAAGATCATGAGGCCAAGCCAACGTGAGTAATTTGGTGAGACCCTGTCTCAAAATAAAGGACTGGGGACACAACTCATGCAAAGGCCCCAAGTTCAATCCCTGGTCCAAACACAAAATGAATAAATAATTCCCCAGTCTTCCCTTCTCCCTGGTCCTGATAAATCGCTATTCTATTTTTTGACTGTGAATTCGCCTACTCTAAGTACTGTACTTCATGAGAGTGGAACCATACAGTATTTGTCCTTTTGTCTCAATTATTCCACTTAGCAAATCTTTAATGTTCTTTAAGTTTTTTTAATATGAAAAGCATTAACCACATTTATGGTAATTATTAGATCCCATACAATCTCTTAGTCTTCAATTTATGACAGGTATAAAGTACTCCTAAAAGGAGTTACAGGTTTGATTCAGTAGCATGGAATACATACATTTCTGGGAAAGGAACCTATAATATTATTTCTTTATGCTAAGTACTATTCAACCCAACATTTTTCAAATATAAAACTAGAGGTATAGCTGGGTCTGATACTTCAGGGGAGGCTGAAGCGCAAAGACCACAGTGGAGCTGAGGCCAGCCTAGACTATACAGCAAGACTCTCTCTCAAATCCCTTCACCTCTGATGAAAACATTACAAATTTATCTAGAACAAAAGTAGAAATATAATATACCAGAACTGTAATCCACTCTAACGTATAAGGCATCATACTAAGCAACGGGGACAGGACATCAAACAGAAAGAATCCTTCTCTTCTGAAGCACACAGGCTAAAATGAAAAACATACTTAAAAAAAATACAAAAGAGATGAAGGCAAGGAGAACTATACATAGAATGCTACTACAGAATGTTGCTGTCACAACAGCAAGTAAGCAAAGTAATTTAACTTAATCTAGGGGCTCAACAGAACAGGAAACATTTTAAGGCAAGAGTAAACAACAAACAGGAATGAACCAAAATAGTCAGAAGTATGGATGTATGAGGTAGTGCAAGATAGGAGATACTTGTGCCCATTCCAGACAGAGGATGACACAAGGCAAAAGGCACAGAGTGATGGTGACAAACAAAGATTGGCACATGTGAGTGAACTGTAACAAGTTAAATACAACAGAAATGTAGAGTTGCAACAGAATAGTAGAGAAGCAGAAAGGAGTCAGACTACACAGAACTTTGTAAGCTACAGTAAGGATTTCAAAGATGATAAAAAGTCACTAA
>NW_022936175.1:0-205 GCF_012274545.1 Fukomys damarensis | reverse complement strand
TCACACAGTAAAACAGATGAGGAAGAGGGGCATCTTCCAGGCGCTTGTAGAATCTGCCTGTTCACTGGCCTTCTTTCCATTAGCGCTAGTGGACTCCCTCTCCTGGAATCTCCTCCTCCATGGAGTCTTCCCCAGTGGGCTGTCTCCCCAGTGGGGCTTCCTCCAGGAAATCTCCCTTTGGGACCATTCTCTGAACACCTCCAGA
>NW_022936174.1:0-1185 GCF_012274545.1 Fukomys damarensis | reverse complement strand
ATGATGATGATGTTGGCAAAACTTGTAATTTGACTAGCACTTATGTGACAGGTGCAATAGTGCATGCTTTATTCATTAATTTTTCATTTTTAAAGTGACACTGTAGAGTTCCTACTGTTTGCCAAGAACTATTGTGTGAGCTGGAGATGCAATACTAGAAAAACTGGGTGAGATCACTGCCTATAGGACTTCAAGCCTGGTGGGGAAAGGCAGACAACAAAATGATTAAAAATGAATATAAACAATAATAAAAGCTTTGAAAGAAAAAGAATAAGGAAACTACAGAAGGATGCAGTATGGGATACAAATGTTCACTGTACTACACAAGGTGATCAAGGAGAGGTCACTAAAAATGTGACATGCATATAAAGACTTGTGAGGTGGGAGGGAGTGGGCATGGAGCTAAAGTAGGTAATTATCTGGGAGGGAAGCGGGGGAGATTTGGCAGGAATGCTGTTTTCTGTTCTTACTGGTCCAAGGCTGAAATTCATCACCTATGTTTCTATTTTAAAACATTGAACATACAATCCCAGGGCTTTTCTTTGTCTACCTTCTTGTGAAGTTGCTCCCAGCACAGAATAGGGCACTCCCTCTGTGTTCTTGGAACAGACAGAATAATTTTCAAGACACTGAACTACCCATGAGGTTTCATCTCAGACGAAGTTGACATTAAGGCAAAAGGAGAGAAGCAGTAGTGTCAGAGAATCCCACATTAACACCCCTTTTGAAATTAAAACAAATATGACATCCAAATGGGCCCAAATTATTCACCATCATGAGATGATATCAGTCTAAAGCTAATCACTTTTTAGTTATCAATAGACACTTGTTTATTTCTAGTAAAACAAAATTTAAATATTTATCCATTTGTAAGCATGTTGGGGCTGAAAAGTAGATTAATGCCTTACGATAGCTGAAATTGTATGAATTATTTCAAGTATTAGCTAACTTTTTTGAAAGATGGAGATCATTGTTTAACAAGGAAGAAAAAATAAAGAAATCCATATTTTAATGCTCTTAAATCTCTTTCTTTTAAAGATTTGAAATAGTTTTACATTAGAAAGCATAGGTTAATTTTTTAATCTTTTTCATTTCAGATTACATAACCAAATTCTTATCTGCAAATGAGATTTATCCCATTACTATGTAACTATGAACTGAATACTGAAAAGGCAAGTTCATGCT
>NW_022936173.1:0-308 GCF_012274545.1 Fukomys damarensis | reverse complement strand
AAAATGTGTACATTTCAACCTGTAATAAACATTTTTAAAATTGCCCGTAAAATATTTCACCTTCTTTTTCCAGTATTGTGGATGAACCCAGGGCCTTTATACCCTGAGCTACAGCCCCCGAACTTTTTTCATTTTTTCAAATGGAGACAAGATCTCACTAAGTAGTTCAGTCGCCCAGGCCGGCCGCCCATCCGCTAGTCCCGATCTCAGCCTCTCATTCTTCCCAAGTCCTTTTATTTTTTTATTTTATTTTTGTACCGGGGATCGAACCCATGGACCTTGCGCTTGCGAGGCAGGCAGCAGAACCA
>NW_022936172.1:0-347 GCF_012274545.1 Fukomys damarensis | reverse complement strand
TGTGCCCTGAATGCAGAACCAGTCTGAAAGTTTCATGTATGGAAGTCACACCTGTGTGAACTTAGGGTGTGTCTGACTGGCCTTCTCAAGCAGGATGCTTTTCCTCTGGCTTAGTGACAGTCTCCCTGCTGTGGGCAATAGACCCTGAACATACCAAGGAGGCGATGGCCGTGAGGGCTGTCTGACTGGCGAGCTAGGTAGTGCCCAAAGTTTATGACCTGCAGAGAGGTATGAGTCACGACTCTCGCAGCTGCTAAGGTGTTGCAGTCATTCTGTGCGAGGAGGCTAAGATGGAATGCAGGCTCACTGAGGCTTGATTGGCCACTCCTAAATTCTTCCATTTGAAG
>NW_022936171.1:0-356 GCF_012274545.1 Fukomys damarensis | reverse complement strand
GGTGCCCTTAAGACAACAGTGTGTGAAGCTGGGAAATGAATCCAGATTTACAGTGGAGACCCCAGGAAGTTGGACATGCCAGGAACATGGAGCAGATGCCAAGGAGAGCTGCAGGCCAGGAATGGAGACAGCCAAGAGAGGCCATGTGGGCTACAACCAGAAAGGCCCCAGGGGTTGGGCCAGCCATGCCCTCTGCAACTCATATCCCACCACCATGTGCCCTGGACCTGGAGCTCCAGGATTTAATATTTGCCCTGCTGGTTTTCAGTATTACTGGTCAGATTCTTTTCTACCTCCCTTATCTTCTCTTTAAAATGGGAATGTTTCCCCTGTGCCTTTGTTCCTTGGGATTATGT
>NW_022936170.1:0-221 GCF_012274545.1 Fukomys damarensis | reverse complement strand
AGTTTAGAAATAACCATTCACTTTTAGTTTGTTAATTGGATCACTTCTGTTATTGTTTTTTTCAGTCCAAGCCCTATGCATTTGATCGGGTATTCCAGTCAAGCACATCTCAAGAGCAAGTATACAATGACTGTGCAAAGAAGATTGTTAAAGGTAAATATATTTAACTGCTGAACTTAGTTTACTTACTGTCCCAGAAATAAATAAAATTTAGTTGGTAA
>NW_022936169.1:0-340 GCF_012274545.1 Fukomys damarensis | reverse complement strand
AAGTACTCCACAGAGAAAGGTGCTGCAACTCTGTGAGTATACCAGTGAAGTCCACTTCTTAGGAGGACTACAACTGTAGTACTTTTTTTTGTAGGTCTCTGCCTGGCAGAGATTGAAACACTGTTTTGAGGCACCTTTAGCAGAGAATCCCTTCAGGCCTAAGGGAGTGCCTAGCATCTCTGACTGCACGCAGGCCTCCAGAACTCTGTATACTTGGGGATAGGTTCAGTATGACGTTAGAACACAAAGGCACTTTGCCGAAGGCTTCTGCCATTTTAAGTGCTGTTTTCACTGGGAAACAGCTTCTCTCGCCACTTAGCCGTTTAAAGCGAAAGCGGTC
>NW_022936168.1:0-230 GCF_012274545.1 Fukomys damarensis | reverse complement strand
TGGTATTTCCTGATCCATAGAAGTGTCTTTTGTATCCTAATGAAATAACCTAGCTTGGTGTCACGTTCCTAGGGGAACTTCTTCATAGTTACTGATTGCTGGAAAACCAACCTCCTAAATGGGAGGCGGGAACTTTCAGCTCCATCCCTTTCAGGCAGTGGAAAGGAAGAGGGGCTGGAGGCTGAGTTTAGTCACCAACAGCCACTGAGCAATCAGACCTGTGTGATGAG
>NW_022936167.1:0-397 GCF_012274545.1 Fukomys damarensis | reverse complement strand
CAACTTTAATTTACGTGCATTTGTGTATTTTACAAAGTGTTCTTTATTAGTGAATCCTAGCTATATTGTGATGTGTTCTGAAATGATACTCCTTAAACATATTTGTGTTTATAAGTCATGGACATGAGTTCAGAGGCCGTCGTAGGACGTATCCTGGGGGATATTCCATGTGGAGATGAGGTGTTGGATGGAAAACTCCACAGAGGCCTGTTAGGTTATTTTGTCTCAAATGAGATTTAAAGCAGACATTTCTTTGTTAAATCGTTTGGTAATTCCTCTGCTGATAAACTGTTCATTTGTGAGGAAGGATTCCTATTGTTCATAACTATTATAGACTTCAAGTCTGTCGCTTGAGGTTTATAAATATCTGCTATATACGTTTGGGGATTCTTGTATA
>NW_022936166.1:0-247 GCF_012274545.1 Fukomys damarensis | reverse complement strand
AAAGTTCAGCATTTTATCTTATGTGGCAGTTCACTGCCAAAATGCAAGCACACTAAAAATATTATCTAAAATTATTTTTGGGCTATCTGTATAAGGAATACATGAAATATAAGTGCATTCTATGTTTAGAGTTAGATCCATTCCCCCAAATATCTTACTATGTACAAAGAGTCCAAAATCTAAAAAAAAAAGTCAAAATCCAAAATTCAAAACAATTCTAGTCTCTATCATTTCAGGTTAGGAATAA
>NW_022936165.1:0-200 GCF_012274545.1 Fukomys damarensis | reverse complement strand
TGATAATTCATAAGTATCTAAAAATTTGTCCATTTCTTCTGTGTTTTCCATTTTATTGGAGTATAGCCTTTCAAAGTAGGTATTAGTGATCCTCTGGATTTCTATTGGATCTGTTGTGACAGCCTTTTTCATTCCTTATTGCATGGATCTCAACCTTTTCTTTCCTTTTTTTGATAAGATTAGCTAAGGGTTTGTCAATT
>NW_022936164.1:0-208 GCF_012274545.1 Fukomys damarensis | reverse complement strand
ACTGTTCAGGAGTCAAAGAATGAAATGTTCGACTTGGGAATTCCATTCCCCAACCTGGGGGATAGACAGCCTTGTGCTCCTGACTTCACTTCCAAGACTGAAAGGGGGCAGGAGAGAGTTGAGAACCCTCCCTCTTTCAGGCTACGAGGAGGCTGTTAGGATGACAACACTAGCCAACCTTGCTCCCACTCTTCTGGTGGGGAAGACC
>NW_022936163.1:0-677 GCF_012274545.1 Fukomys damarensis | reverse complement strand
TTTTACACAGTTATAATGTATGATTCTGCTCCTTCTGTAATACACATTGTGACAAAAATAAAAGGGTCTTAAAACATGACTGTGGTGAGTCAGTCCTGCCTGAGAAGAGAATATTCAGTGACACGTAACAGAGAGCCCCACACATGGGCCACTTGAACACAAAGAAAATTAAGAACCACAGAGGAGAGTTAGTTTTTAATAATTTTTCCATTTGATAAAATATCCTATCCTGAAGTTAATGCAAATCTGTGGCAAGAAAGAAAAGTCGATATGTGTTTAATTTATCTACAAAATAATTTGAAGTAATTTGGAAACCTGAGTATTAAGTGCAATATAATAAATCTTCACAAATATAATGTGTGCTATCTTCATGACTCTGTTATGAGAACAACAGATTTTCATCGCTACAAATACCATTAATAGCCAGTGTGGGGAGTGTATGTTACAAAACACACAGGATATTTTCCTAAGACCTGGATCTGGAGGAATAGGGGGAATAAAAGTCAATGAGGCAACTGCCTGTCACTTAGTAAAGGGTCTGAAGGCAACAGCAAGAGATTTCAAACTTTCCTGAAGTGCAGAGAAATGCTTTTTCACTCCCAGCAAACTCACGCTACTATGGAGGAGCATGACGCCAAAGAGAGGAAGAAGGAAACGAAGTTTCAATTTAAAAAAAA
>NW_022936162.1:3383-3805 GCF_012274545.1 Fukomys damarensis | reverse complement strand
ACACTACACAGCGAGTGAAATGGGGAGACTATTTCATCCTGTAAGTCTAGCTGAAAACCTACTAGGTGGCCAGTCACTATGCATTATATCTAGGCCTTAATATTCAGGTTCTGGGAAACTCACATAACATTCCACCTTCAAAAAAGGTACTTCCCTCACCTGCCCTCTCACATGCAAACTATCTGGAATGTGAATTCCCTCCAAATCATGCCTCAGCAACCCTAACCCTAGCCCTATCCCACAACCTGATTCCAAAATACCCACAGGGCGGAACTTGAAATCTAGCACTGTGGCTAAGCCAAGGTGAAATCTCATGTTGATACCATGCAGGAATCCCAGAGCCGAATTCCCAGGTAGAGAAATTCCAAGGATATCCTACTCGGGAATACTAACACTAACAAGAACATTGTCCGACTCTCGAG
>NW_022936162.1:2485-3367 GCF_012274545.1 Fukomys damarensis | reverse complement strand
TCATTCGTAACACTGAACGTCAAATTAACAGCAACCCTTAACCTCAAACACACACTGCACTACAAAGGGAGTCAAAGGGGGAGACCATTCAATCGGCCAAATCTAGCGAAAATGATAATCGATGGCTAATCACTACCTATTATATCAAGGCAGAAATTTTCATGTGCATGGAAAACCACAGTCCATCCCACCTTCCAGAAATCAGTGCCCTCAAGCTACTTCACACACCCAAATTGTCTGGTATGTGAATCCCTTCCGTATTGTGCTCACCAGTCCTAACTCTAAAGCTAAACCACAACCAGATTCCTAAGTTTCCATAGGGCAGTACTTTAAATCCTCCACAGTCAAGAAGCCTAAGGTGAAATCTCATGCTGATAATAATTAGGAAACCCAAACCCCAAAAGGCAGGTAGAGAAACTCCAAGGCGATCACTCGTTGGAATCCTACTCCTAACCCTAATTCTAAGCCTGACACTGGGGAGGGACTTCTATTCATACATCATTCCTAACACAGAAGGTCAAATGAACACAAGCCCTCTCCCTCAAAGGTACATACACTATGCTACACTGGGATTGAAATGGGGAGCCTGTTAAGTTCCCTAAATCTAGCTGGAAACATACTCTCTGGCCAGTAACTATGCCATATATCTAGGCCTCAATGTTCAGGTCCTTGGAAACACACACTTCATAACAATTTAAAAAAAGGTACTGCCCTCACCTTCCCTCTCACATGCAAACTATCTGGAATGTGAATTCCCTCCATATCATGCTTACCGATCCTAACCCTAACCCTAACCCACAACCTGATTCCTCAATACCCACAGGGTGCCACTTTAAATAAAGCACTGTGGTAAAGCCAAGGTGAAATCTCATCCTGATACTA
>NW_022936162.1:0-1404 GCF_012274545.1 Fukomys damarensis | reverse complement strand
TTCCCATATGGCATTACATGAAATCGACCATTGTGGCTAATCTTAAGGTGAAATCTCATGTTGATACTAACTAGGAAAGTCACATCGCAGGTACACAGTAATAAATTCCAAGCTATTACTCACTGGAATCCTAATACTAAGCCTAAACTTAAGCCTAAAACAACAACAACCTGAGTGCTAACCCTGGAAACCTAACCCCTTACCCATAACCCTAAATGTAATCCACCGAACCCTAACTCTAACCCTAATGCCAAACCCAACCCAAACGCTAACTCTATATCTAACTCAAAACTAACCCTAAACCTAATACAATCCTAACCCGAAACCTAACACTAAACCAGAACACTAATCCGAAACCCTAACCCTTACACTAACCCATCAAACCCTAACCCTCACCCCAACCCCAAAATCATCACTAACCGAACCAAGTCACTAACCAAAAACAATCCCCTAAAAGTAAACCTCAACATCAACCTCACCCTTACCTTAAAACCTAAAGCTGTAACCCTCACACTCGCCCTCACCCTCAAACCCACACCCTCAACCTCACCCTCACCCTAACACTAAAACCTTACCCTAGCACCAACCCCAAATTCAACCCCAAACCTAACCCTAACCCAACCCTAAGCCTAACCTTAACCCTGCCCCTACCCCTAACCCTACACCTAACCCTAACCCTAACCCTATCTTGACTATGCTGTACTGCTTATGGAGTGGTTAGCAATGCATTCCACATATCATCACTCTGCCAGCTATGTAGCAGTCCTCTGAGGACTGGTCAGCCAAGAGTGCTCTTGCCCTGGTCCTTTGCGCCACCTGGTGGATGATTTTAGGATTGCTATGTGTGGAAACATGCCTCAGTGAACAGTCACACAGAGGTCTGGCCAGTATTGCTAAGCATGCAACAAGTGTGCCCTCGGTGCAGTTTATAGGCAGGGCTCCCTTGAGGACCATTTGGACACACAGTCAGCACACCCTTGCCCCCGCCTGCTCCTACTGAACAAAGGAGCAGTATCTAGGACCAGAATAAGAAGGCCCTTCCCCTAGAAATCAAATAACAGAAGGTTCGAGCCACCAATAAAGACACTGAGAGCCTGCATTCAATGTTAGCTGCCTCCTGAAGAATGACTACGACCCCTTAACAGCTGGGACAGTCTTCACTCATAACTCTCTGCATGTCACAGACATAGGGGACTAGTTAGCTGCACAGTGACTGAGCCCTCATGCCTGTCTCTTAAAGGGATATGATTACGGAATATTTTGCAATGCAGCGAGACTGTCCTCAAGATGGCAGAGAAGCAGCAGGCTTGAGAAGGCCAGTCAGACACACCACAAGCCCAAGCAGACAAGAATTTAGTACAGTGGAACATTTCAGACTGTTTAGGCATTCAAGGATCAGGAACT
>NW_022936161.1:0-207 GCF_012274545.1 Fukomys damarensis | reverse complement strand
TTTTTTTTTTTTTTTTTTTTGATACTGGGAATCAAAGTTGGGACCTTCCACTTGCAAGGCAGTCAGAGGAACAACTGAGATAAATCCTTTGGCTCCATCTATGTTTTCACATGTATTTATATTGGATTTCTTCATATGAATAAATAATATATAGATATACATATTTTGTTTATTCATCTATTAATTTGTGGATATTTGGGTTGTTTC
>NW_022936160.1:0-213 GCF_012274545.1 Fukomys damarensis | reverse complement strand
CTGTGACTTAATAAGCTTTTCAAACAAAGCTAAGAAAGTTCCCAAGTCCAAAATAATTGCTTTATCTGTGTAAAAAAACACTCTGAAAGATACACACATCTTTCTCACGAAAATGATCCTTCATAAACTGATACACATTCACCAGCCTGTCAAATTAGAAAGGAAGTAATTTTTTGTTTAGTTTTCCATGATTTATGGATTTTGATTTTATCT
>NW_022936159.1:0-261 GCF_012274545.1 Fukomys damarensis | reverse complement strand
CCAGAGAATTACAGACATCATACCACAGTGATGAATGTATATTCATGTGTATACAATTCATAACAGTTAAATCTTAGAAGCAGTTCATATATCCACGAACAGATGAAGTGACAAAGAAAATGTATTTCTACATAATGAGATATTACTCTGCCATAAATAAGGATAAACTTTAAGCATTTGTAGGAAAATAGAGTTACTTTGAGACCATAATGTTAAGTGAAATAAATCAGTCACTCAAGCTTAAATATCATATTGTTTCTT
>NW_022936158.1:0-1914 GCF_012274545.1 Fukomys damarensis | reverse complement strand
TTTTTTTTTTTTTTTTTTTTTGTACCAGGGATCAAACTTGGGACCTTGCACTTGCAAGGCAGGCAACAGCACCACTGAGCTAAATCCCCGGCTCTTATTTCGTTCTTTCATGGGTCATATCTTTGATATTGTGTCTTTTTTTTTGTCATCACTCTACCCAGGGTCACCTAGATTTTCTCCTATATTACCTTCCAGGAGTTATGTAATTTTTATTTTGCAGTTAGGCTTGTAATTCCTTTTTAGTTAATTTATGTGAAAGTGTTTAAAGTCTGTGTCTAGAGTCATTTTAACACGTGTCTATCCAGTTTCAGTTTCATTCATAGAAAATGTTATCTCTTCTCCATTGTGTTACCTTTGTTCCTTTGTCAAAGATCAGTTGACAATATTTATATGGTTCTGGTGCTCCGTTTTCCCCCTGATACTATTGTTTGGATTAGTGTAGCATTATAGTAAGTCTGGGAGTGGAAAGGTGTCAATCTTTCAATTTTGTTCTTCTCCTTCAGTACCACATTGGCTAGTCTTGATTTTGTGGCTCTCTGTATAAACTTTGAATCGGCTGATATTCACAAAGTAACATGCTGGGATTTTGATTGGGATTGTGTTAAATCCACAGATCAAATTTGGAGGAACTGACATTAAACAATATTGAGTCTTCCTATCCATGCACATGGAATACCTTTCCATTTATTTAATTCTTTCTGGGGAGGTCTCTACTTTGCAGGTTTTCACATAGCTCTTATACACGTTTTGTTAGATTTATAGGTAATTATTTTATTTTTGGTGGTATAAAAGTAAATGGTATTGTGTTTCTAATTTCCAATTTCATTTGTCCATTATGGGCATATGAGAAATTGACTTTTGTATGTTGTAAACTGTGACCTGTATAATTACCTATTAGTTTTAGGAAGATTTTTTTTTTGGTCAATTTTGTGGATTTCCACATAGAAAATCGTGTGTTCTTTTTCATTTTTTATGCCTTTTGTTTCCTTTCCTTGTCTTACTGCATTAACTAGAACTTCCAGTACAATGATGACTGAACCTGATGAGAGAAGCTTTCTTGATTATTCTCATTCTTAGGGGAAAGCATCTATTATTTTCATTAATAAGTACAGTGTTAGTTGTAGGTTATTCATAGGTACCATTTATCAAGTGAAGAAAATTTCCATCTATTCCTAGTTTTCTAGAAATATTTTGGTTTTTAGCATGGAGATTGGATTTTGTCAAACGCATTTTGTACATTCATTCATATGATTGTATTTTTGTTTTATTCATTTGTATTTGAATGTCAAACAAGACTTGTATATTTCTAATATATTCCACTTGATTGAGAGGTATAATTTAGGTTGGTTTTACTGCCATTTTATTGAGACTTTTGCATCTATAATTATGAGAAATATTGGTTTGTAATTTTCATTTCTTATAATGTCTAGTTTTTGTACAAGTTATTCTGGTTTCACCAAATGATTTACGAAGGGTTTACTTTGCTTCTGTTTTGTAAAAGAGCATAAAGAGATGGCATCATTTCTTTAAATGTTTGGTAGAATTCACCATCTGAGCCAAATGTTTTCTATTTTAGTTTGTTTTTTGCTTTAAAAAATTTTTCTTCCCCAATGTTGTTAAGGTATAATAATCAAAAGAAACTGCATAAATTTATAATGTATACACTTGGTTGTTGGATATATCTATGCACTCATGTTACTGTCACCACATTTCGGGCACTACGTATAGCCATCATCTCCAAAAGTTTCCTTGTATCATCCTCTTTTTTGTGATAGAAAAACTTGACATAAGATCTACCCTCATATTATCTAGTACACAAAATGTTATTGTTAACTATAGACACTAAGTTATGTAGTAATCTCTGGAACTTATTCAACTTACATAATTGCAACTTACACACTCTGAACAACAGCA
>NW_022936157.1:0-1517 GCF_012274545.1 Fukomys damarensis | reverse complement strand
AAATTCTCACTACAAGATTTCTGGTCCTTAAGATTTGTATTGAGAAGTCTGCTATAATTCAGATGGATTTACCTTCATAAGTGATTCATCGCTTTTCTGTAATAGCTTTTAAAATCTTCTCCCTTTGTTGGATTTTTGGTATGTTGAATATAATGTGACAGAGAGATTCTGTTTATGTCATGTCTATTTGGGATTCTATATGCCTCACTTGTCTGTATGTTTAATCATTTCCATGTATTTGGAAATTTTTCTGCTATTGTTTCTGTAAACAGGTTTTTTACAACCTTTGTGCTGTCTTCTGATTTTTCACTTATTGAAGTTACCTTAGATTAGTCTTCTTTGTATCATCTCTCAGCTGTTGGATCCATTTTTCATGTTCTCTTGTTGTTTTTAAGGTATCTCTAAGTAGTCTTTGAAAGCATCTATATCTTCTAATATTCTGCTCTCTCATTGGTTGCTTTTTCTGTCCATACTTTTAATATAATACTTACTCTCCAGGGATTTTGTTTGGAAACTTTTCATTGATTCTAATTTTTTTGTGAAACTGGTCATTCATGTTTTGTATTATTTTTTAAGCTATGCTAGCTTTTTATTAGTGTCTCTTGTAAGCTTCCTGATTGTTTTGCTTAAAACTTTCATTATATGTTTAGTTATAACTTGTGTGATCCCACTTAGCAGCTCATTGTTCATTTTTGAACCTTTGTTTTCCTTTCAAATAATTCAGGTGTGTAGCTTTTGCTTTCCTTCCCTTTCACACTTCTGGAGTCAGCTTTGTGGGTATTGGGAATGTAGGAAAGCAGGTTGTTCCCTTGTCTTCTCATCTTTCTTTCTTTCTTTCTTTCTTTCTTTCTTTCTTTCTTTCTTCATTTATTTATTTCTTTCTTCTTTTATCTGTTTGGGTTTTTTCTGCCTAGTTTTGTGGGTGCTTATAGTGGAAAGATTTTTGGTGGTAGTATGGATATCTCTTTTGTTTGCTTTTCCACTGAAGAGCATGGTTAACTCAGGTCATGTTTAACTATAGTCCTTTGCCTCTGTCCCAAGATCCCGTCACTTCTATTAATTTTGGGAAGAGACAATAAAGTACACTTGACCCAAAACCCAGGTGTGCAGGAATGGAGAGTCAGTGATATTTTTAGTGTAACTAAGTAATCCGGGTATTGGCATACTTATAAATCCATTGATAGAAAAGACATGAAACCTTGGCATCATGCAAATCAATAATAATTTTATCAGCCAAGACAAATTGGATATTGACATACCGTAAGAACTAATAATGTACCACCCTTAACCATAGAAAGGAAATTCACAATTATATATGAACACTAAGAGAATGCAGACATCGACACACAGCAGCTATGTACTAAACTATACTGCCACTGATGATGAAAATTAATTCAACAGTAATAACATAACCAAGTATCTTAAGATTAATGAAGCTCAACGGTTATACTATTAAAGGTACAGGGAGTTGAGAATGGGGGAATTCAAGAGGAACAATGTAAAAAATTAAACAGTGG
>NW_022936156.1:0-271 GCF_012274545.1 Fukomys damarensis | reverse complement strand
TCCAGGACTTCCAATACCCCTTTCAGACACACTGGATTTTGCAGTCACGAACACACAGTGTTGATAATTGTTGGTCTCCATACCCTACTAAGATACAGTCACACTTGTCATGCCCAGAGACTGTTGGACACTGTTAGCAAAAAGGAAGCTGGCTTTAAATTCAGATTCAGAAAAAATTAATAGCAGATATTTCCCAATGTAACTTAACAGTTAACTTCCCAAGTTACCTAAGAAAGCTGACAGGCACATTCATTGCTTCTCCAACATATCT
>NW_022936155.1:0-224 GCF_012274545.1 Fukomys damarensis | reverse complement strand
CTTCTTTTTCCCCCTCCCTTCCTCCCTCCTTAGGTCTCCCCATCAAACCCAGGACTTTGCACAGCATAGGCCAGTGCCCTACACTAAGCCAACCCCCAGCCCCGTTCTTTTGTTTTTGATGATTTTCTGAAAAATGAAAAAAAAGGGAGTGATTTTTAAAGTTAAAGAAATAGATTTCTAAGTCGTTGTTCTTGGAAGAACAAATTAAAATGCAGGGACTATTT
>NW_022936154.1:0-620 GCF_012274545.1 Fukomys damarensis | reverse complement strand
TCCATTTTATAGAAAAACCACATCTTCTTTATCCAGTTTCCAACTGATGGGCAAATGGGCTGATTCCAAGTTTTAGCTGTTACAAACTGTGCCTCTATAAACTTGGTGGCTGCTATAATTTCTATCCTTACAAAGCAATAGTTCAGTTTTCAAGAAATAAAGCCTACTAATATAGTTAGTACTTTAAACTCAACAATGTAACGCTTTATTTCTAGGTCTTGAGAAGGAATGGCAGAATGACCCCACTGCAGCTCTCAGAGACTGATGAACTGAACTGACCCTCTCTTAGCATCCTGTAACATGGTACTGTAGCAAATCCCACAGTATAATAAAACCTGGAGTAGTACAGGTTTCCTTCCTAATCTTTTACAAAATGGGCTACCAGGATCCCATGTCTTGAGTAAAATCCATGAGTGAGGTCTGCCAGCACATGTTCCAAGAAAGTTATGTCATAAACTTAAAATGGAATTTAAAAACATAAGTAATTGAGAAATAAATATTCTCCAAATGCCAGCACAACAGATTGACAATACTAAAAACTGGGTAGATTTTTTTCTCAAATTTCATATCTAGATTAGCCATATTGTGGGTTTTCTCTTTTTCTCCAGCCTTACAAGTCT
>NW_022936153.1:0-792 GCF_012274545.1 Fukomys damarensis | reverse complement strand
AATGTAACTGTACTGTATCCCTAAAATGTACCAATAAACTCAATTAAAGCAGAAAAAAAAAAGTAAGAAAACGGTGGAAATTGTGGAAGAGAACTTTGTTTCAGTTGATGTCTCAGTTACTTTTCTCATTGCTGAGATAAAATACCTGATACCCAAAGGTGAAGGAGGAAAGTTTTATTGTAGTTCATAGTTTATAAAGGTTTCAGTTTATAATTGGCTGGCTCCAAGGTGGGCTGGCATGGCAGAGGGGCATCATGGAGGAGAAAAGGTTCATGGTGTAGAAGGCAGGAGGCGGCAAAGCAGCAAGCAGCAATTCTTTTTCTGTCCCTTATATTCTATCCAGGCAACACTCCCTTTGGGTGGGTAGCACTCATACTCAGGTTGGGCCTTCCCATTATTCACACCCACAACTATGCCCAGTTGGTCCGTGGATTAATTTAATAAACACCCTTAATCCCAGAATCACACACTCTGGATCCAGCCACTTCTGAAAAGCCCCACCTATAACTGCATGAAGCTTTGGAGGGACATCTAGACACAAGCCATGACAATTGACATTTATATTTCTTCACTGATCATTTTCTAACTTTTATTTTCTTCTCCCCATTAAGTTTATTGGTACATTTAGAGAAAACAAAACAGTTACATTTATCATTGGGATCTTGTACCTTTACATGATGTCTTGGTTCTTATTTTTTCCCTATACCCCTGCCCTTCCTTCAGCCCCTTCATCCTTCCCTATTTACAAAGACCATTTTCAACTTTTGCTCCATAAAAGTCTATTACTTGGGG
>NW_022936152.1:547-758 GCF_012274545.1 Fukomys damarensis | reverse complement strand
AAAGAGCAAACAAGCTCAACAAAAACAACCCACCATGGGTAGTAGTAACCCGGACAACCACACGTCTAAAGGTCCGAGACAAGAAACTGTAACATTCAGGAATTCCACAAAGGAAACACTCTACCTGCTAAACTGGAGAAACTTAACACATATGGAGTTACTAGAGTTAACAATACTTACAACCAATACTCATGATCCCCACAATTCCTCC
>NW_022936152.1:0-227 GCF_012274545.1 Fukomys damarensis | reverse complement strand
ATTTGAGATAACACAGTATTTATGATATTTCACATATTAGAGGCCCCATGCCAAAAACATTCAAACTAAGGCTAGTAACTTTGACATCTGACAATAAGCGTATTTCTCCCAATGCAGCAGCAGGTTTCCAAATGTTGCTTTGAGGAAAACGTGAATCTGCTCAACAAAGTCCTACAGACAAGCTTAAGTCCATGGAATATTCGAGTGACCAGTCCAAAAACCCTTGA
>NW_022936151.1:0-286 GCF_012274545.1 Fukomys damarensis | reverse complement strand
GTCTAAGATATTCATGAGTCTGGCAGGGACAACTTGTGATTTCTGCTACTAGAGAACACCTCACTTGCAAACCCAGAGTCCACCCTGATTACCCTAGATAAGCACACTGGAAATGTTCTCAGGAAGTCTGGAGCTTAGCTTTAGCCAACCGTCTTGTCCCGCCTCTGAAGTGGGAACAGAGTTGTCGTGAGTGATGTGTGAAGGGCGTCTGTGGATGTGCGTTGTGTCAAGGGCTCCATCCCACTTGAGTTCAAGGCCACTGCCCAGTAAGGAGCTACCGTTGAGT
>NW_022936150.1:0-312 GCF_012274545.1 Fukomys damarensis | reverse complement strand
TTTTAAATTATATTTTTGCCTTTATGAACAGAGCTGTTAGAGACAACTGTTCTCTTTTATGCCATACACAATTCTCTATTAAATTCTGTCAATAGAGCTAGAATACTGCATATGTCTATTGTTGTGTTTATTGCTACTTACCTATATATTACTTCTCATTAATGCTTTATTCATGTTTTTTAAGCTAGTAATTCCAGAATTAATGTAGTGCTTGTACTATCATATTCAGTAACAATTTATTACATAAGTGAGTGAATGAATATGAAATAAAATACTTTCCATATTAAGGCTTTCATGAACAAAATAAGATCA
>NW_022936149.1:0-210 GCF_012274545.1 Fukomys damarensis | reverse complement strand
ATTCAAATATTCATCCCTAATATCTTGTGTACAGAAATAACATTCCTATATACTACTTTTCACTAATATATTCTCACAAGATTATTGTTGTTTTTGTGTTTTTGCCTGTCCTGATCTGGTACATTCTAAATTTCAGCATGATCTGCCATGGTTTAGTGGGGTTTCTGTCTTTCTCTTTGTCATTATGACCACTCCTATACTGAAACTCCC
>NW_022936148.1:0-217 GCF_012274545.1 Fukomys damarensis | reverse complement strand
CTGCTGGAATTCAATGTGACTCTAGATTTAGGGCAGTGGAGAAGCTGAATGTTCCTGTAAATCCCTTATCTTGGTGTCCTCCATCTTAAAGGGAGATGAGAGGGTAGTAAACCTTGGGCTAATAAACCTTGGTTTTGCCAACTTTTAAACAGATATTCCCTAAATGACTACTATGGCCATATGTAAAGCTAATAATTGACCCAGTTTTACAAAATCA
>NW_022936147.1:0-543 GCF_012274545.1 Fukomys damarensis | reverse complement strand
TTTTAAGGGCAGAACTCAGCAGGTCTAGGGACCACACAGCGGGACAGCTACTTTGCAGGCAGGATATTCTCTATTCTCACGCACCCTCTTCTCTTATTACCCCAAATCCCACAAGGTTAGTGTGGGCGGGAAGAAAGTGCCAACTTCACAGGGATGAAAACTGAGGCTCAGGCAAGCCCAAGGCTCCTGAAGAAGCAAGAAGGGAACTCTTACACCTGGTTTCCAGCCCTCTAATCTGTACCCACCTTCTGCCCTGTTAGCACCTTCCAAACCTGTGCATGCAGCGAGAGTCACAGAGAGTGAGGCAGGTGGGATCCTGGGACTGTGCTGATGGGACTGAGCACTGAGTAAGAGTAGCAACAAAAACAAAAATACCACCTACTTTCAACTCAGCTCCTTCTGTCTTCAGGAAAGGAAGCAAGAGTACGGAGCACGGGCTCAAGTGGTCCGGCGTCCCTGCTTTTCATCAGGGAGTCTGACGGCAGCTTAGGGTAGTAGGAAAGCCCTGAGCCTCTATAAGTAAAACAACCAGCTGGGAACCCC
>NW_022936146.1:0-337 GCF_012274545.1 Fukomys damarensis | reverse complement strand
CTCTCCAGAGTGTTTGTACTATTTCTTATTGCAATAAACTTTGCAGAATGGTTCCTTTTCCCCATCAACCCCACCTGCATTGCTTTTTGTGTTCTTACACATGCTTACTGAATGAGTTCCAATTGAAATGGGGCTTTGAATTGAATTTCTCTAATGGACAAAGATATTGAACATATTCTTTCTACATTTTGTGGCCATACATGAGTACTTATTTTTTTTTAAATTTGGTGTGTCTAACATTTTTGAGTTTTTGAAATATATTTTAGATATTAACCCTCTGTCCAGGGAATAGCTGACAAAGTTTTTCCCCCTCTGGAGATGTTCTCTTCAGTCTGTA
>NW_022936145.1:0-484 GCF_012274545.1 Fukomys damarensis | reverse complement strand
AAAAAAAAAAAAAAAAAAAAAAAAGAAAAGAAATAGAAATGAGACCAGAGTACCTGGAATTTGGTAAACAAAGAGGAGAGTAGAACGAAATGAGTGTTAGGGCTGAGTAGGCTATGGCAAGGAATTTGAATTTAATTTGAAGGGGAATGGAAATCCTTTTAGAAGCTTCAAGACTTATTCTGCTCTAGGTTTAGGATAGTGGGGCAGTGTACTATCCTCTTCTTCTGACCCAAGAGTAAACTTACCCTCCCCGATAGTTGCCTAGTAATGAATAAGTTACAGATATTATAGGCTTTGCTGAGTATAGACAGTTTGCCTAATTATGCAATCATATAAAGTGTTCCTTAAAAATAGAAATAGAGTGCCACCCCGCTGAGCTCCTCATGAGTATGAGATAATTCCCCTAATGAGAATGAGGTATTTCCCATAAGTGTCCCAATAATAATTCTTAGTAATGGAAAGTTAAAAATAGTATCAATCCTCA
>NW_022936144.1:0-203 GCF_012274545.1 Fukomys damarensis | reverse complement strand
AGTAGAATTAAGGCTTCACTAATAGCATTTGTTTGCAAGATAGTAATATGTTAATGCTGTCAGGTTCAATTTGAAAAAAATAGAAGTGAAATTTTAGAAAATTGTAAATATTGTATTTTGGCAAGATTGTTTAATATACGCTGGGTGTGTATCATTATTTAATTAGCACAATTTAAGTCCTCCCTGTGGAGTGGCTCTTGGCT
>NW_022936143.1:0-241 GCF_012274545.1 Fukomys damarensis | reverse complement strand
TCCGGAATCCTCCGCCTAACCCTAACGCTATCCCTCAGCCTCGAGGAGGGACTTACATTCCTAAATCATTCCTAAACCTCGGGATCCAATGAACACGAAGCCTTATCCTCCGTCACACACTGCACTACACGGGCAGTCCAAGGGGCAGTCCGTTGCAGCCCCTAAATGTAGCTCTAACGCCAGGTGATGGCCCCTCCCTCCCGATTCTTTCAAGAGGGCAAGGCTCCTGTCCAAAGGACAA
>NW_022936142.1:0-249 GCF_012274545.1 Fukomys damarensis | reverse complement strand
AGGAAGCACCTCGTCCGGCTGGCTGTCCTGTGTCGCCCCATCCTTGGTTCTGTCATGTCTGTCTGGCTCTGCCTCCGCTGCACAGACAGGCAGACGTGGCCTGCCCTGCCTGCCTCGGTCCGGCGCATGCGGCTTCTCTGCCTCCCTCATCCACGCCTCTCACCACTTGTTTTGGACCCACTGGTTGGGGGTGGCTCTGGATTTTGTGTTTTCATTTTGCTTAACCCCTGTCCCCTGTGGTCCCTGAGC
>NW_022936141.1:0-1082 GCF_012274545.1 Fukomys damarensis | reverse complement strand
CAGCACTCTGAAAAAAGATTGAAGAGGATATCAGGAAATGGAAAGACATCCCTTGCTTCTAAGGAGGAAGAATCAATATAGTGAAAATGGCCATGCTTCCAAAACTACTATTTAGATTCAGTGAATCCCAATTGAAATCCCAGGAGTATACTTCAAAGACCTTGAGAAAACAATACAAAAATTCATTTGAAACAAGAAGAGACCTAGAATAGCAAAGCCATTCTAGGCAATAAAGACAAGGTAGGTGGTATCACAATCCCCAACTTGAAATTATACTACAAAGCTACTATGATAAAAACAGCATGGCACAGGCAAAGAAACCTACCTGAGGACCACTGGAACAGATTAGAAGATGCAGAAACAATTCGAGATACACTCAGCCACCTCATCTTCAACAAAGGAGCCAAACAACCTCACTGGAGGAAAAATGGATTCTTTAATAAATGGTGCTGTAAAAACTGGGTTTCCACTTACCAAAGATTAAAACTAGACCTATATCTCTCACCATGCACTAACCTAAAACCAAAATGGATTAAAGATCTAAATATTAAAGCAGAAACACTAAGCTGGCTGGAAGAGTGGTTAGGAAGAACTCTTGAAGACATTGGCATAGGAAAAGATTTTATGAACAAATCCTCAGTTGCCTGTGAACTAGTACAATCAACAAATGGGATGTTTTCTTATTAAAAAGCTTCTGCACAGTAAGAGAAACCACCACAGGGTGAAGAGACAACCTACAATGTGGGAAAAAATTTTCACCAGATGTTCCTCAGACAAAGGTCTACTACCTAGACTACATAAAGAACTTAAAAAAAAAATCAGACTTCCTAAATTAAAGAACCAATTCAAAAATGGGCATCTGAAATGAACAGACATTTCTCAGATGAAGTAGAAATAGCAAATAAACATATGATATAATGTTCAACATCACTGGTCATTCCAGAGGTGCAAATGAAAACAACACTGAGATTCCGCCTCACCCCACAAAGAATGGCTGCGCTCATGAAATCAACCAATAGCAAATGCTGGTGGGGTTGTGGGGAGAGAGGAACCCTTCTCCATTGTTGGTGGGAGTGCAGACT
>NW_022936140.1:0-297 GCF_012274545.1 Fukomys damarensis | reverse complement strand
CTTTTTCCAGGCTTTTGAAATATATAGAACAAAATCACTGTCTACAGTCACCCTATGGCACAAATGTACACTGGTGCTTCTCAGTCCTGTCTAGCAGTGAGATTCATTTATCAAAATTTCCCACTCCCTACACTTTCCAGCCTCTAATGTCCACCATTCCACTCTCAGTTTCTAGGAGATCAATTTTTTTACCCTTCAGACATGAGTGAGATCGTGACATATTTATATATGTATGCCTGGCTTGAGTCATTTAACATAATAACCACGTTGTCACAGATGACAGGGCTGAGTCATAGT
>NW_022936139.1:0-288 GCF_012274545.1 Fukomys damarensis | reverse complement strand
CTTTTCAATGAAATTGAAAGGGAAGCTATACTTCCAAATTCATTCCTGGAAGCAAGTATCACTATCATTCCCAGACCAGGGAAAGCTGCAACTAAAAAGGAGAACTACAGACCAATCTCCTTAATGAATATAGATGCAAAAATCCTTAATAAGATACTAGCAAACAGAATACAGAGGATTATTAAGAAGATCATCCATCCTGACCAAGTCAGATTGATTCCAGACATGCAAGGGTGGTTCAACATGCAAAAGTCAATAAATGTAATACATTATATTAACAAAGTCAAG
>NW_022936138.1:0-213 GCF_012274545.1 Fukomys damarensis | reverse complement strand
GACCAAACACCCAACTAAAACAACTGAAAGCAATAAACATTCATTCTGGCTCATGGTTTCAGAAGCATCATTCCATGGTCAGCTGGCTCCACTATTTAATTAAACTTGTGGCCAGGTAGAAACAACCAAAGCAGAAGGCTATGGTGGAGCAAAACTGCTCACCTTAGGCAGCCAGGAAGCAGAGAGACAGGGAAAGAGCCTGAGATGAAGGGC
>NW_022936137.1:0-223 GCF_012274545.1 Fukomys damarensis | reverse complement strand
ACAATCAAAATTAATCATTTCAGGTATGTGAGTCTTCTAACTTTACTCTTTTCCTCCTTCAGGGTTATGTTTTTGCCTTTGCACCTATGTTAGTGCTTAGGCTGTCATGACAAAAATATTAAATACTGGTACTTTAGATAATAAAAATTTATTTTCTCAGAGTTCTGGAGACCAGGTCAAAGTGCCAGCATGGTTAGATTCTTATAAGGATTTTTTTCCAAGG
>NW_022936136.1:0-571 GCF_012274545.1 Fukomys damarensis | reverse complement strand
ATTGCGCTGACCGTTACCAGCACGTCTGTAGAAGTGTTTCCACGCTACGTCAAGAGTGCCCTATGTGTCTCACGCATGTACATACGCATCTAGGGACCAGGGTCCTGAAGACTGAGTCCATTGTCACCCCTCTCTGTACACTGGAATTGGTGGCTTGTAGGGCAGTTACGCATGAGGCAACTGTTTTTATTTCCTGAATGAGATTATTGTAAGAAGCAGCAAAGTATGCATGACTCCAAACCTGCAATTTAGTGTCTTGTGAACCCAGGTAAGAGCCCAACTGTGCTGCTTTTTGTTCGTGTCCATGCCCCAGGGATATGCTGGGGGCCTTTCATAGCCCGTGGGGGTGAAGGCTCCTCCTGACATGCCAAGGTAACACAGGTCAGCCAGAGAAGGGTCATGTTTCTGTCTCAAGATACTGTCCCCGTAACAAACCCCAAGAGCCCATTTGTCTTAGGCTCTGGGTGGAATTTTATTTTTTTAGAACATGTTTGTAGTACATAATTATTACAGTTATTGTGGGGAGTTGATACATATACATAATACATCTTCTATCAGTGCTTACTAGAGA
>NW_022936135.1:0-251 GCF_012274545.1 Fukomys damarensis | reverse complement strand
ACTTTCATACATAAAACTTTCAGACTGGTTCTGCATTCAGGGCACACTCACGCCCAGAAACAACACTGCAGAGGTCTGCAGGGTCATGGAATAATAAGCACTGAGCGGGATCTTGCCCCAACCATGATCCAGGGCCAAGAAGTTAATTGGAAAGCCTTGAATTGAATCTGCCCTCCTCCCCGAATCAGTGATTTGAGGTATTGTGTTCTACCTAGAATGGCCGACACCTCCCAGTCCTAAGGAACTGCAGG
>NW_022936134.1:0-921 GCF_012274545.1 Fukomys damarensis | reverse complement strand
TTGGTAGAAAAGAAACCCAACACTGTATCACATGGTTTTTACTTTCTAAACCCCTGTAAAGACGAAATCACGTAAATGATTTGGGAAAGTTAGGATGTCATACAAATGTTACTGGCCGTCATCAATCTGGACCCAGGCAACACTTCTGCCACCAAAATCTAAGAAAAACTTGTCAGGCGAGACCTCTAACCTGCCCGAAAACAAAACCAGTCGTTTCCAGCTCAGCCCAGATAAGCAGGGCAGCAGTGTTTCTGGTCAGTAATGTGGCCTCCTGCATGACAATCACTTTATTGGACGTCTGTTTGTCAAGCAGAGATACAGGAGGCCAGGCATAAAGCAAGCCTCTGTTTTTACAGGGATAAGTTACGGTTGAGGTAAAATGACTTTCTATGTACAAGAACATGGGCTTAATGCATCATGGACATAGTATTTATAGCTAAAAGACCGTGGATACACAGTGCACTTTCATCTTGCCAGTGAGAGGAACTCATTCTACTATTTAATACTACCAAAAATACTACTTACTCTTTAAACTAATATGCTTTTGTCATCTTTTCCCCTTAAAAGGACAGTGTCTTGGCCCCAGATGGTCACCTCAGAATTAACAGTCTCTCTCTGCCTTTCTCAAACACACTCACACACACACACACACACTCCCTCAGTAAGTACATGGCAGGCAAGCATGGTCTGTAGAGCAGAGGGATTAAACCTCTCACCTCCAGGTCACTGAACTGTGGGTATCAGTGATCTCCATGGAAACTGCCAGCATATAAACTAAAAAGGGCCAAAGTTACATCAGCATCCTGGCCGAGTGCCTCTCCCTGTATATATGTGTTCAGGCTAGAATGATCTCTGCCGCGTCCTTTCCCACGTCGGGAGGGAACGACTGGGCACCTCCCATCTGCCAGTGTGACCTGTAAA
>NW_022936133.1:0-233 GCF_012274545.1 Fukomys damarensis | reverse complement strand
CAGTTAATAATCCTTATTTTAAAAGAAAAAAAAACATACTTATGATCAGGATAGCATTATTCACATACCAAAGAATGCAATGTTCACGGCCATGAAATGATGAGTGGATACACCAAATGTGGGATATCCACACAGGGGACATTATTTGGCAAGAAAAAGGAAGGAACTACTGATACATGTTACAATATGATGTCGGCAAAACTATGGTTAAAAAAGCCTTGTATATTCATACA
>NW_022936132.1:0-247 GCF_012274545.1 Fukomys damarensis | reverse complement strand
AAGTGGGAAAATCAAATCCCAAAAAGCTATGACTACTGAATTGAATAATGCTTCTTTAGAATAGCATTAAATATCCCCGTTGCTGAAGGTATTTTAAAATTTTTCAAACAATCATATTTAAGAGATAATTAGCAATCTTTTTTCTTCCTGGTGGTTCTATCATCACGGGTAGTTTATTTTAGCAAAAAAAAAATCACAAATTGTGATTTCATTATTTGATGTATCCATATGCATGTCCACTACATGA
>NW_022936131.1:0-267 GCF_012274545.1 Fukomys damarensis | reverse complement strand
TTTAAACCACAGAAACTCTCTACAGAGTGCATTTCTGCTCTAACCTCACACTGAACCTGTCACGAACATACAGAGTTCTGCAAGCTTGTGTTCACTCAGAGCTGCTAGGCAACCTCTTAGGACTTAAGGTCATTTCTGGTGGAGGCCCCTCACAGCAGTTTTTCAATCTCTGCCAGGCAGAGACGTACAAAACAAAAAGGAATACATTAGTACTTCATATAAGATGTGAACTTCACTGGTAAAGTCACAGAGTTGCAGCACCTTTCT
>NW_022936130.1:0-208 GCF_012274545.1 Fukomys damarensis | reverse complement strand
ATTTTATATACCAATTATTTATGTGAATCAGTATAGAAATCATTTTTATAACCCTAAGAAAAGCAGAATTTTTACTTTTAAACATCACTAAAACAAGTCAAATACAGGATTATACTTTGAAAACAAATATTGCAAAATAAATTTATATTCAAACCACAGAAATAATTCTCAATGTCAAAAATTAACAATTCAACTAAAAATGGAAAAT
>NW_022936129.1:0-212 GCF_012274545.1 Fukomys damarensis | reverse complement strand
AATCCGATGTCCATAAAAGCCAGAGTTTGGGCTGAGGTGGTACATTTATGAATACTATGACAATCCTTAATTTTAGCAGTATCTTATGGAAGAACGGAAGAGACTACAGTCTGGAAAGCGTAAATTCCCAACACAGAATGAACAAGTCGGGATTTATATGGAAGAAGCATAAATCTGGTGGGAATCACTGGATGGAACATTACCAAAGGTAA
>NW_022936128.1:0-1354 GCF_012274545.1 Fukomys damarensis | reverse complement strand
TAACCCCATCTGGCCTCAAACCTATGACAATCCTCCTTCAGCTTCCTGGGTTCTGGTTTTGTAGGTGTGCACCACTCCATATAACCTTCTAAATGAACATATTGATAAAATAAAATCTAATACAAAAGCTCACGCACGAGGTTCACGAAAATTTGGCAATCTTTTTCTAAGGTCATTCATGAAATTCAGGAAGAAAGAAAAGGAGAAAAAGTGGTAGACAATGGTGATTTGAGTTTTTACCAGACATCAAGTGATTAAGACTAGAAAATAATTTTAAAATTATAATCAGTGGCTTATGAGGATGACAGCCTTATAAGAAATTATAAATTAAACTTTGCTTTATATGACAAAACACTGTCTTGAATCTGAAAGGTTTTTTTTTCTAATAGCCTTTGAAAAACAAAACAAAATTGGCCATGTGGGAGGATATTAAATCTACCCTCAAAAATATTCTGAGTTTGAAATCTGAGAAGGAGGTCGTTCAGTGCCTGTTACAATTTGTATAATGCTCCACATTGGGTTCAGCTTAAACATTACCAGAAGAGAAGTGTTTATAATTTTTTCAAGATTGTTCCAAAGTTGAACAGAAGAAAAGTAATATATATATATATAAATTGCATGTATTCTTTATGCCAGATACTGTAAGTCAGTATGAGCATTTTAGGATTTTTTGGGCTAGATGAAAGCCTCCTTGAAAAAGCAGAGATTTTTTTTTCACAGATCATGTTAAATGAAAGCATTCTCAAATGCTAGAGTTGGAGAAATGTTATTCAAAATAAAATGTGTGTGTATGTACACGAGTGTGAGTATATACATGCAGTGTGTTGCCAAACTACAAGCCTAGCCAATTCTGGCTCAAGGACCAAGTCTGCAGTGTGGTTTTGCAAATTGTATAGGACCACAGCCATCCTCCTTTACATATTGCAAATGGCTACATTTTTGCAATCAAGGCAGGTAGGAGCAGTTTTGTTAGAGACTGCAGGACTTTCAACATATAAAATATTAATTATTGGCCCTTTAAAAAAACTTTGCCTATCTTTGGCCTTGCTCTTGCCCTAAAACATTTATATGGTATTCTGTTAGTGTAGACTGATACACTTTACATTGATTAAATCATAGTCTTAGGACAAATTATAGCTTCAGGACAAATTAATAAATTTTTACATAATAATTTCATGTTGCTTTCCAATTTGACATTTCCCAGTGGTGACTTTGAATTCTTAGAGATGATGTTTATATGTTTCAATCATTCCTTTTGTAACTCTGTTAATTATTTAGTGTTTTTCATATATTATCTTATTAATTCACAGCACATAGTTATACATGATAAAATATAGATTCAAGGAAATAAATC
>NW_022936127.1:2743-5307 GCF_012274545.1 Fukomys damarensis | reverse complement strand
AAAAGGCTAAAATAAAAATGCCAAATTATCTTACTGTCCTTTATTATAATATGTACTAAATGTACACTGTTATAATATGCCTATCTAATAAGAAGCAACTTGGTGGTTTGTTAAAGTCATTTTTGCCCCACTGTTATTTTCTTTCTCTTCAAGTTTTCTTTAAAGAGAGACTTGAGGGGAGAAAAGAACCCTTCTCCATTGTTGGTGGGAGTGCAGACTGGTGCAACCACTATAGAAATCAATATGGAGATACCTCAAATAACTAGGATTAGACGTTCCCTTTGACCCAGTCATCCCTCTGCTGGGTATCTTTCTAAAAGAATTAAAAGAATCATACCACAGTGATATATGCGAACCCATGTTTATAGCATCACAGTTTGTAATAGCTAAAACTTAGAAACAGCCGATCTGCCCATCATTTGGAGACTGGATAAAGAAGATGTGGTTTTTCTATAAAACGAAGTACTACTCAGCCATAAAAATGAGAAAGTAGAGTCATTCATAGGAAAATGGATGCACAATGAGGTCATACTTTTAAATGAAATAAAAGTCACACATGTGTAAACACTGAATAGTTTCTGTGGTGTGAAAAACTAATTGTAAATAAGATCCTAATGGTAAAATTGACTATGTGAAATAGGAAGAGGTGGCTAAAGCTGTAGGGGATGTGGGAAGGAATAACATGCTATTATTTTACTACATTAAGCATTTCATAAACAAAACAATGGACAGCACATTTTAAATGCTTTGTATTACAAATTCAGGCAGAAATCATGCATTCAATGTAGGCACAATCAAGCAGTATCAATGTAGGTAGTATCAGCTGTATCTGTCTCACATCTTTTCATTGATATTTTTTACTGCTGGTTCTTCTATAAGGTTCAGTTCTAGGCCAAAGAGTGTCAGACACAAGGGTGGAATAGACATATAGCACCTGACAGACTAAAATTTAGTTGCTGAGTTGTATGATCTTGGGTTAACTCTTCAATTTCCTTGCACTTGTTTTCTTGTGATATTCCAGCTATCAGCTCTAGAGATTTTGTGTGAATAATAAATGAAACAAGATTTTGATGTAGATTTTTAACAAGAAAATATTCTAATACTCCCACCAAAAGCAAAACAAAATATTTTTAAAAATTATCCTTAAGGCATAGACAAATCAGTGATTGTTTAGAAGTTTAAAACAATGAAAATCTTTAGACATACAAGCTAGTACAATCACTAAGAGATATGGCATAGGTCTTAAGCTAGGTGGAGTTCAGACCAAACCCCAACACACACTCCAAATCTGAGATCTCCGAAAGGAACTTTCTTTTAGAGAATCAGAGGGACACACACACTCACACACTCACACACACAGAGTCTGAAATAAGAATGTAGCTGAAGTGTGTGAATTAACTCTGGGTGCAATTGGTAAAAGGAAAACTTTCCTGGAATAATTTCTAGCCACTGTCCTACTCTTATGAAAGCTAATTTATCAACCAGCATGGGTTTAAAAACTGTGATAAAGTACAGTTTAAAACCCCAAGGCTTTGATATAAGTAAATACAAGCTTTCTCTGTAGAAACTTACTTTATTCCAAGACCTTAAGGGTTCACAGATAAATTTCCTTGAACCATGAGATCAAAGTAAAAAATCAGTAAATATACAAGGGAAAAAGCTTCCATGGGCAAGAATCGAAAACCAAAAAACTGCTAACCTGGACCTCAAAATACTAAAACTATTCAAATGATGAGATATATTAAATAATGAGAATATTGTTATTAAATAAAGAAGAAAGAACAAAATAGAAGTGAGAAGATAGTGGTAGTGGAATAATATCCTCAAAATGCTAAGAGTAAATAAGTGTCAACCTGGAAATCCACATCCTTAAAAAAATCTGTATGAAAATATGAAGGTAATATGAAAGAATTTTAAACGAATTTAGCAAAAAATGCCTTAGTTCGGGCTTCTAAAACAAAAAATGACAAAGATAAGAAGGCTTTCCAACAACAGAGATGTCTTTCTCATTGATCTGGAAGCTGGAAAGTCAAAAGTCAAGGCATTCGTAGGCCTGGTGACAGGTGAGGGCTCAGTTCCCAGGTATGAGCTGCATCTTCTTTTTCTGTTGTCACAGAGCACTAGAGGTGAGGCAGCTCTTCGGTGCTTTCCACTATGTATGCATTAGTACCATTCACGAGCCCTTCTGACCCAGTCACTTCGCACAACTCCCACCTTTGAATATCATCACACTGGGGGTCAGTTTTTAATGTACTAAATTGTATGGGGACATAAATATTCAGTCTGTGGCAAGAAATATCTAAAGACTATTCCACAGGGAGGAGAAATATGAGCTCCAAAGATATATTGGGAATGGGATTAGTAAAGTTCAATGTTCTGAAGTCACTGAACTGTTCTAGAAAATAGGAACTCTATAAACTAAATTTTAAACTTGTTATTTATGCATACCTACATACGTAAAGTAATTCTCAAAAAGAATAGAAACTTGAAATCTCACTGGAGAAAAATTTTGATTTAAAAGAAAAGCCTTAAATCTTGGAGATGGAAAAATAAATAAATAAATA
>NW_022936127.1:0-2689 GCF_012274545.1 Fukomys damarensis | reverse complement strand
AAATAGTGGAGGGGGTGAAGGGAGGGCAGGGGTAGGGGGAAAATGAGGACCAAGACCTGTCATGTAAAGGTACAAGACCGAATGATAAATGTAACTGTACTGTATATTTTAAAAGTACCAATAAACTCAATGAGAAAAAAACACAGAAAATTAATTATGTTACAAAATAAAAGAAATAAATGCAAATATAGAAGTTATCATAATCAGTGTAGATTTGGACTCCTGATTTAAAGAAATGTGTAAAAAATTATTTTTAAATTAGCCATAGACTATGTGCTACATACCTGAAAAATACATAAAAAATAGTAAATGAAAAGATAGTAAAATATATATCAAGGAAATACCAACCAAAGAAACATTAGGACAGCCAAAGTGGTATCAAACAAAATAGATTTCAAGACAAAAGCCACATCTAAAGTAAACCAATCATGGTATATCAAATTTTCAATTCTCCAAGCAGAGATAATAATTTTAGAGTATACACCCAAAAATATAGCTTAAAATATAATTTTTCAGAAAAGTATAAGAATAAAATAAGCTGGTTCAGCTCAGCGGTTCAGCTGCCTGCCTTGCAAGCACAAGGACCTGAGTTCAATCCCTGGTACCAAAAAATAAATAAATAAAAAATAAATAAAATAAATGTACCAATAGAGTGATAGAGTGTACAAGACTGAGTTTAGTAATTGATACTAAAGGAAGAAAAGGTCACAAAGGATGAAGGAATTTAAATAGCACAATGTAAAACCCTTAATCTAAAGTATATAGATCACATACTGCACTATTAGTACATATTATTTTCATGCACACATGGAACATTTTTAACATGTTATGAATATATAAGGCAATTCTCATGTAATTTAAAAACCTATGTCACACATGTCCTAACAGTTGACTTTGAGAAAAATTAATTAGTCAATAATTACCAAAAGTTTACCTAAAAATCCATACTCTCGAAATTGAAACACATTCCTTAATTACTCATGGGTAAAGGAAGAAATCACAATGGAAATATAAAATACTTAGAACCAATTCTGAATAAAAGAAATATTTTCTCCAAGATGGAATTACTCTTCATACTGAGAATATTTTTTAGCTTTAGAAGAGAGCCTAAAAGTGAAATATGTGCCATAAATACATAGGCTGCCTATACCACCTTCCAAGATAAATATACTTATTATGTACTGCAAGCATATACTAATTTAAAAAAAAACTCAGCCTTCAGGAATCAAGCAGAAATAATTTGAAAAACTATAAAGAAATTAATTTAAAACAGATAGAATGGTTCAAGACCTAGAACTATACAAATTGCTAAAACTGACTCATGAAGAAATAGTAAACCTAAATGCTTTATGATGTTTGTCAATTAGAATTCATTCAAGAAAGCAGATATTTAATATAAGGAATAGTTTGAAGAGGTTTTGGGATAGCTAAAAGTGCAAGGCCCAGTGAGGTGGATTCTGAGACTGGAAAACTGGAAACTTGAGTCAAACACCAAGACCAAAGTGAAGAAAAAAAAACATTGCTGTGATGCCACTTACAAGAACAGGAAGCAAAATCAGGAGCAGCTTTCCTCTCCTTTCTCCAGTTTTTCTGTGTTTGGTTAGCAGAGACTGAAAGAAGAAACAGATTGGAGGAAAACATGGTTTCAGGGGATATGGGGAGAGACTGATCATCAGGTACAAAGTCAGGTGGGAGGAATAAGTTCTAATGTTCTTTTGCACAGTAGGGTGAGTATACATAACAATTTTATATTGCATATTTCAAAGCAGTTAGAAGAGAAGATTCTGTATGTTCTCACCAAAAAGAAATGATAAATATGTGAGATGATAAATGTGCTTTTCTTTCATTACAAATATGTACATGTATTAAAACATCTAACTATCTGAAAATATGAACTATTATTATGTGTTAATTTTAAACAAATCAAAACATTTAAAATGTGCTTGGCAGAGTGTCAGACTCAGGATTACATTGCAAAGTACCTGGAAACATGGCTTGGGGACTGCAATGGCTTATATCTAGATGTCCCACTAAATTAAAATCCAAGTGGATTAAAGATCTAAATATTAAAGCAGAAACACTAAATTTGCTGGAAGATAAGTTAGGCAGATCTCTGGAAGACATTGTCATAGTAAAAGACTATAAACAAATCCTCAATAGCATGGGAACTAACAGAATCAACAACTGGAATCTCTTATTAAAAAGCTTCTGCACTGCAAAAGAAACCATCTACAGAACTAAGAGACAACCTACAATGTGGGAAAAAGTTTTTACCAACTGCTCCTCAGACAAAGGACTATTATCTAGAATATATACAGAACTCAAAAAAATCAGACCCCTCCAAATATAAGGACCTGAGTCAAAAATGGGCATCTGAAATAAACAGACATTTCTCAGACAAAGAAATAAAAGCAGCAAGTAAGTATATGAAAACAAGGTTGATTCCTAGATACTTCATTTTTTTGGATGCCATGGTGGAAGGAAGTGTTTCCCTAATTTACTCTCAGTGAGTCCGTTATTTGTGTACAAGAAGGCTATTGATGTTGGGGTGTTGACCTTGTATCCTGCTATTCTGCTAAAAGTGTCAATTAAGTCTAGAAGTCTTATGGTGAAGTTTTTTGGGTCATCAATGTAGAGTATCATATCATTAGCAAATAATGACAGTTTAACTTCTTCCTTTCCTGTCTTT
>NW_022936126.1:0-384 GCF_012274545.1 Fukomys damarensis | reverse complement strand
AAAAGATAAACAGATATATCACAAAATATTCTATTTCATTTGACTTCTCTGGACTAGTAAAAAGTACACCAAAAAAAGTATAATATTTCGATTCCTTGGAGATAAAGAGTATGCTTTTGGATTCCTTAATCATTTTATCAGAGACTATTTTATCAGAAAATGTTGCTGCAGATCCTCACACACAAATTCACTTGCTGTGTTAATGTTAGGCATCATTATTTGAATTGGATATTTTCTAAACCTTACCAAATTAATATTACAGATAATTATAAATAAGACATCATTTCATCCAGGAAGAACATGACTTTTATTAGATCAGTGATGAAGCACTTCATCAAATAACATTTTTACTGATTTTACTTCAAGATGCAGCAGTTAAGATGT
>NW_022936125.1:0-200 GCF_012274545.1 Fukomys damarensis | reverse complement strand
TTTTTGTCTGTGTTATCTCTAGAGGTATTGATCACATCTTTCACTATGAATGACATCTCTGTTGTTATCTGAGAAATTATTTCTGTTTTTTTTTTTTTTAAATACAGATCCTTTTTTGTTAACAGTTCAGGGAGTCAAGGATGTAAAATGCTTATTGTGAGTATCTTCACTGTTAGTATTTAGAATACTTAGGGAATACT
>NW_022936124.1:0-224 GCF_012274545.1 Fukomys damarensis | reverse complement strand
TTTATTCTGGTGGTTTGAGACTGGTCTCCCTATGTAGTTCGGACTGCCCTTGAGCTCACTATGTAGTCCAAGCTGGCCTGGAAATCATGCTGATCCTCCTGCCTCGGCCTCCCAATGCTGGGAAATATGCATGTGCCACCAGGCCTGGCTTCATTATCAGTTTTTTGAAATGAAGAAAGTTGACAAACAAATTTGGAAAGAGCAAATATTACATTTTCCCTCAA
>NW_022936123.1:0-233 GCF_012274545.1 Fukomys damarensis | reverse complement strand
GTGGGACTTCCATTATCCACACCCAGAGCTGTGCTAAACCAATTGAGTAATCACACACACACCCTTAATCCCAGTATCACACACCCTAGGTCCAGCCACCTCTGAAAAGCCTACCTCTGAGCACAAGAAGCTTTAAGGAGACATCTAGATGCGAACCATACCAATCTGCTTGCTACAAGTTACTCATTAGAGCCAGAGGGAGTGTCTCTGATATCTCACTCTGCAGCATCATT
>NW_022936122.1:0-738 GCF_012274545.1 Fukomys damarensis | reverse complement strand
TTTTTTTTTTTCTTTTGAGACAAGGTCTCTCTGTGTAGCCCAGGCAGGCCTTGAATTCATAATGTGCTTCCTGCCTCAGCCTCCCGAGTGCTGGAATTACAGGTTTGCCTCACCATACTCAGCCCAGGTGAGCTCTTGGCATTAGAGCCTCACTGTCACAAACCTCAGGTGGGCAGAGAGGCAGTGTTTTGGGAACAGAGGCAGAGCAGGAGACGGCAGGCGCACATAAGGACGGGCTGAATCAGAGGCATGTGCCTCAGTGCCAGCCTATTATGCCATGGAGAAGCAGAATCCACGGTTGCCATGGCTTCTAAATTATAAAGAAAAGCTAAATATGTAGCTATTTTTAATAGATCAATATGTAAATGATGACAACTTTCTAAGTCATAGAGGAAGGTTTTCTGAGATCCAAAATCCATGGAGTTGCTGGGCAGGTTCAGTGGCACACACCTATAATTTTAGTACTCTCGGAGGCTGAGGCAGGAGGATCATATGATCCAGCCTACAATGGGCAATTTAGTGACTTAGCAAGACCCTGTCACAAAATTAAAAACAAAAACTACAAACCCATGGACTCATTTGAATCTTATAAGGACAAGCATATACAATGTAAGGATGTCGTCTTTCAGTATTTATGTTTCCCAAGAGTCTATTCAAGATTTTTAAAGCTCTACTGAAGTTACAGATTTTTGGGGGCATGGAATTTTGTGGACTCATTGATGCTACTTTTTTTTTTTT
>NW_022936121.1:0-643 GCF_012274545.1 Fukomys damarensis | reverse complement strand
TTTTTTTTTCAAAGAACTAAAAAGTAGTAGCTTAGATCTTTTGATGTTTGCTTTTGTTAGCAATGTTTCCTTCCTTAAACATGATTGTATGGCTAAAATGAATTGTAATGTGTGCTTTAGGAGTAACTATAGGAGTAAGGACAGGAGTTTACTGGGAAGATAAGATCACATGGTGGTAAAAGGGCAGATAGTCCATTTCAGTGTATCTTCTGAGTCTCTCTCCAGATGGCAGCTAACTGCCCTGGAGGTAAATTAACTTGGGCGACTCCTGGAGATCATAGGAATCAAGCAGAAACTTACACGGATGCCAATTTGTTTCTTTTGTTTCAGATGGGGAACGCCACATGTGAACCACGTATTCCTTTGGAATACATTCTTAAACAATGAAAAATGTTCAATCCTCATATACTAAGAAAGAGCAGTTTCATATTTTCTGCACCTGTGCATGATGCCTACCCACTAGAACCAAAACAGAATACAGAGAGGTATAAATTATGAGATTATTTCACAACTAGGATCATACTGAAGGAAAAAGGGAAATGGTCAAAATTTTGTTATGTTAATGCTTCGCATTAAGAAATAACCTGTGCTCAAAATGCAAATGTAGCACTATGACAAAAACAGCATGGTACTGGAAAAAAAA
>NW_022936120.1:0-202 GCF_012274545.1 Fukomys damarensis | reverse complement strand
ATTTTAAAAATCAGAGTGTGAAAATTAGCTACACAATTTAAGGATAAAAATAAATTTTGATAGATTTTCTCTTATGTTAATAGATGAATTTATTTATATAAATTAATAATATATGTTTAAGATCTTCGGAAATTTTCAGAAATATTTTATGGGGTCTTTGTGTTTGATTTTCTTGGTTCTTTTGTTTTGCTGTAAATTTTTT
>NW_022936119.1:0-550 GCF_012274545.1 Fukomys damarensis | reverse complement strand
ACTCACAGAGTTGCAGCACCTTTCTCTGTGGAGTATTTCACATTCGTGAAACTGACCGCTTTCACTTTAAACGGCTAAGCGGCCAGAGAAGCTGTTTACTGGGGAAAACTGCACTTTAAACTTCAGAAGCCCGCTGCAAAGTGCGTTTGTGTTCTAACGTCAAACTGAAGCTATCTCCAAGTATACAGAGCTCTGGAGGCTTGTGTGCACTCAGAGCTGCTAGGCACTCTCTTAGGCCTGAAGGGCTTCTCTGCAAAATGTGCCTCACAACAGTGTTTCAATCTCTGCCAGGCAGAGACCTACAAACAAAAAGGAATACAGTTGTACTCCACATAAGGTGTGGACTTCACTGGTAAACTCACAGAGTTGCAGCACCTTTCTCTGTGGAGTACTTCACATTCATGAAACTGACCGCTTTCGCTTTAAACAGCTAAGCGGCGAGAGAAGCTGTTTCCCAGGGAAAACTGCACTTTAAACTGCAGAAGTTCTCTGCAAAGTGCATTTGTGTTCTAACGTCAAACTGAACCTATCCCCAAGTATACAGAGCTCT
>NW_022936118.1:0-218 GCF_012274545.1 Fukomys damarensis | reverse complement strand
TGCATTAATATGTGAATTTGATGCTATCAGGAAAAAATCAAAAGGTACAAACTTGTGTTCAGATTCACCAAAGAAATATGTAGCAATATCACACAAAATTCCTTTCTTGATGTCAAACTACAAATAAAATTTTATGACTGCATTGCTAATCAATAGATTGCAGTAGGAGCCAACAGACTATGACTGCGGGCCAAATTGAGTCTGCCACATTTTTCTGT
>NW_022936117.1:0-326 GCF_012274545.1 Fukomys damarensis | reverse complement strand
AAGAGTTTGAGGAGGACCTGTGAATGGAGACAGACCAGTGTGTGCCTCTCCTCCCAGTGAGCCTCATATACTGTGCATTCAGGACACTGCTGCATTTGCTCATCCGTGGGGAGCAATTTCCAGGGAGGATTCCTTGGCCTGATTCTAAGGACAAATTTCAAGGATTTAATGAGCACAAGATTATGTCTTTTCTCTTAGAAGTCCCACATTTAGACCATAGGTACTTCACCTTCTCATGTGATGCTCCAATTGTGGCTTTTATGTATTTACTTTTCAAATTGGCACATAATTATATAAACTTGCCATAAATAATGTCTGCATTTGAG
>NW_022936116.1:0-218 GCF_012274545.1 Fukomys damarensis | reverse complement strand
ACTGAGAGCTGCTATGCACTCTCTAAGGCCTTAAGGCTTTTCTGGTATTGTGCCTCACAACAGAGTTTCAATCTCTGCCAGGCAGAGAACTACAAACAAAAAGGAATACAGTTGTACTCCATATAATGTATGGACTTCACTGGTAAAGTCACAGAATTGCAGCACATTTCTCGGTGGAGTACTTCAAATTCAGGAAACTGACCGGTTTCGCTTTAAAC
>NW_022936115.1:0-456 GCF_012274545.1 Fukomys damarensis | reverse complement strand
ATATATATAGATATTTGATAATTATGGAGATGCCCTACTTTTTGGAGATATTAAAACTACCCTGAGATCATATTATTCTGATTTTAGTTTCATCACTCATGTAGTTATAGCATATAACAAGTACTGTGAAAATATTTGCTTAAGTGAGTGTGTCATTTGCTTCCTGTGAGAAAAGACAATGGACTTCTGACCAATTGGTTGTCTGTAACTCTCCATCTTGGGGACTTATAAATTGTTCATAATTACATGCATTGGATCACAGTGCCATATGGCAGAATGCCTTTGTAGTAAATGTAAAAAGAAAACGCAGTGATAACTTCCTGCATTTACATAGATGTGACAGTGAAAACTAGTCACCTCGCATGCCTGGTTAGTGGGTTTCTTTTTTCATTCTGATATTAGTTTCTCAGAATGTTGCAATATTACTTGAACAATAAACCATCACCTAGCAATGTA
>NW_022936114.1:0-312 GCF_012274545.1 Fukomys damarensis | reverse complement strand
CCTGTCATAACAGCTGTGTGCCAAGTGATACCCTCCCATAGCCTTGACAGTTCCCAGTTCCCTTACCACCATGACAGTTGCCAGTTGCCATGGTAATGACCAGAAAGAACTATCCTAAAAGGAGGGAAAAAGCAGTGGGCAAATTCCTGGAAAAATTTTCTCTCCATTCCTCCAAACAGACATAACAATTAGGAGTTTTTTTCATCCTATTTTCTTCCTTCTGTATTTTTCATTATACTCATAATACCCTGAGCCCAGAGTGTTGAACCTTTGAGATGTGAGTTTTATCTCCCACATCTCTTAATTTTGGTC
>NW_022936113.1:0-239 GCF_012274545.1 Fukomys damarensis | reverse complement strand
CCTCTGCAGACAGTAACCTCCAACTGCAGTGCATTCATTGTGCTTAACTTTTCAAGTTCTGGTATCTCTGCTTTCACATCTTTACAAGATCCTCTTTTGCTTTTCTAATGCGTTTTTCATGTGCTTCCGTTTTCTTTGGTAAGTTTTGGCTGACATTTGTCATTCTCAATGTGTCTACACAAGTAACTCTGTCTATTGTTCCTTTTTTGTTTATGTTTGCGATCTTCTAAATCCTTCCT
>NW_022936112.1:0-253 GCF_012274545.1 Fukomys damarensis | reverse complement strand
ATATGTTATATGCCAAAAAATGTTATAGACATATACGAACTCCCCAGAATGAACATCACTATTGTATATTACAAAAATTCACTTAAAAAAAAAAGCTCAGATTCTGTATCAGTAAATTTTGGTTTGAATATATCACATAGTATGTGATATTAAACAACTTACATAGCATTGGTGAACTTCAGTTTCTTGCTCTGGGAACAAGCTGGGTGTGGTGACACATACCTACAATCTCAGCTGAGGTATCAACGTCATG
>NW_022936111.1:0-541 GCF_012274545.1 Fukomys damarensis | reverse complement strand
TTCTGAAGAAAATTTATTGTTTGAAGTATTATTTCAAATAGAAAATTTCATTGGCATTCTGCCAAATGTAGAGTACTCATGGACCTCTATGTTAAAATGCCTCTAAGGTGGTAGAAATGAGGGGAGAAATGAAGCCTAATCCCTTGCTGAAGCCACAGGAATCAATTTGCTTACCAAGAACTTGAAGCACCAGCAGTATTTGGATTGTGTAGTATACAACAGAGGTTCATATTTCAGACATAAAGCAGCACATAATGTTGACAAATTCCAGGATGAAGCATGCGAAGGTGGATGTCTGCAATAGAACAAGGATAAAATAAATGAAAGCAATGAGGTCCAGTAATCCAGTTTAGAGTTTGAGGCTATTCCCCCATAGACTCTTAAATTGCCTAAAAGGTGAGTTGAAGAGTAAGACTGAGATAATTGTTAAAATCTTCAATGAACTTTGGAAAGTGACCAGGGGGATAGTGTATCAGAAGAAATAGAAACATATATTCACAGAAATGTAATCGCCAATATGATTTTCATTTTATTTTTTTTT
>NW_022936110.1:0-204 GCF_012274545.1 Fukomys damarensis | reverse complement strand
GATGACACCCAGGGCCTAGCCGGTTTCTGCTGTCTACACAGTTCCCACAGTCCACCCCTCCCTGGCAACCGTGACCGCTGTTCCGGACTGCTAACTCATCAGCACTATGACACCTGAGCTTTGTCATGGCCCTGACAC
Source organism: Fukomys damarensis (assembly GCF_012274545.1). Lineage (NCBI taxonomy): Eukaryota > Metazoa > Chordata > Mammalia > Rodentia > Bathyergidae > Fukomys > Fukomys damarensis. The sequence goes on along the minus strand of NW_022936110.1, from coordinate 66 downwards.
TCCCTCTGCACTCTGACACTCTGCCAGCCTCTGTGGCCACTGAATTGATATCTGAGACCTCCAACT
>NW_022936109.1:0-1293 GCF_012274545.1 Fukomys damarensis | reverse complement strand
GAGCCATGAAGTCTCCCAGCAGCAAAGAGAAACATTCACAGCTCTGCTGTAAGCTGGTTCCTAAAAACGATGAGACTGGCAAGGGGAGGGGAGTCTTAGAGAAGGCCACCAGCCAGACCGAAGACTGTCCTCTGACTTTGTCCCAGCATTCAGCATGGTCTGACAGCCCAGATTTTCAGTCCCAGCTCTTTCACTACCTGGATCTGTAACATGAATCAAGTCAAACTCACTTCTTCCTCACATCTTAAATGGTAATAAGATTGAACTAAAGAGTGGCACAAATAACACCTACCTCTAAAGTATTATTATTCAAAGCCATAAACTTATATACATAACAGAAATTATGCTTTTGGATCATTAAAGGCATTAAGATAGTATTTATCAGACAACTTGAGTCTCATTGTGGATTCATATTATATAATTGATATAAATCGCTTCTTTCTTTCAGATGTGTCTGTTAGATAAATCCAGAGTAAAGCTTCTTGTTCTGACTGCTATATTGATTAAATAATGCTTTCCTTTCCCAGCCTTAATAAATATTCCCCTCTTCCTTTTCTAAAATTCTAGAGCTTTCTCTTATGTCTGAACAAAAAACAGCTGCCAACCTTTTCCCAATTCACCTGCTTAGTGGAGAAATATAATCTGTTCTAATACACTCATAAATTTAAATTCTAACTACAATATAAAAACCAATGCCCTGTGACAGGCATTATTTCACATTTCCACAATACCTAAATCAAGACCTCAGCGTACAAGCTTATTTAAAACAAATTCGACTGCATTGTGAATCAACAGCACTTTCTTCTGAAAAGCGGACTATTCCAGAAGAGTTTCCATAAACTGTGGCCATGCCCACAGTGGACAAGTATGGAGGGATCAACAGGCTCTGTGGCCTCCTTCAGTGGCTTCTTCTTCAGGTTTTCCCGCAGGAATCTGGCAATCCAGAGCAGTGAAGGTCTCAGGGAGGAGGACTCCCTTCCACATCAAGCTGTCCAAAGGTGGATGGATAGATGGTGGAATGTGCTAAAATAACAGGCTAAAAATTAAACATACTCCATACTGTTCAGAAATAATGTGAGCAAGAATGCCCGAGATTTCATCCTCCCGGGGAATATACATTACAGAGTGAGAGCTGGCAGCCCTCCAGGAACTTGTCTTAAATAGCTGTTGGGTGATTTAAAGAGATGAGTATTTTAGTGCCATGACTTCCCTTTAAATATACACCATTTGAATAAATCCATTTATTGTAAATATCAAGGCATTGTGTTGAAAATTTCATACCTGAAAAAAAAA
>NW_022936108.1:0-1059 GCF_012274545.1 Fukomys damarensis | reverse complement strand
TATTTTTGATCACACCTGGTAAAGACACTGTCCACTCTTTCAGAGCTGCAGGAAGCCGTGAGGTGCAGGATTGCTGTGCCCAGTGTGCCGGTCCTCCTGCCTCACCCGCCCTCTTTGTCTGGAGTGATTTGCTCTTAAACCAGGACACCTGCCCTGTAAGGCTCAATCTGGATGTTCCACCCTGTGCAGCCTTCCTGAACATCTTCTCTCCACTGCCCAGAGGGCCACTGACTGGCTTGAGTTTGTTAAGTGCTCCATGCTACACACTAGGAGCTTTATATGCATTTTTTCATAGCATCTCCATGAAGTACTGCCACCACTAGCTCTGTTCTATAGAAGAGGGAGCTGACACACAGAGAGGTGTGTCACTTGCCCAGGGTCACACAGCAGGGAATATTTCAGCAGAAGACAGGAGGGCAGGCTCTCTGAACCAAAGCCAACACTCCTAGTTGCTGTCTCTTTGGGTGCACAGTACTCAGCATATCTCTCTTTGCACAGATTCTTTTGTTTACACGTCCACCTGCACTTCTAGGAGAGCCCTCTGAGTGTGAAGATTGTGTCCTGCTTCTCTGACATTGCCCACATACCTGGATCTGTCAGCATGAGCCAGGCCCAGGAGAGCAGCTAAGGCACGCTGCTTGCCGATGAGTGGAACCGGGATTAGCACTCCACAAATGGTCTCTGAACGTCAGCCGACTCTTACTCTGAAGATCAAGTGGGACTTGACGGATGGAGAGGAGCCGTCGTGGGACCGTGGGCACTCCCCGCATACGTGTCAGCGGTCGGTACTTGGAGGCGGGGGAAAGTCACCTGCTCACAGGTAAAACACGCGGTCCCTGCACGGGCACATCGGTGATGGAATGCGCAGTACAGGAAGAGCACTGCTGGGTGGGCAGAGTCCAGTCACCCCATGGGAAGCCTCTGTACCCTCCTTGCTCAGGGCCCAGGACCGGCTGTTCTCCCAAGATCCCCGAGGCTGAGTCATGTTCCACTCATCTCCTAGCATCTATCTCCTCCCTGGGCTCAGGCCTGGTGGCTCTGGTCCCAGAGAGCAGACAG
>NW_022936107.1:0-249 GCF_012274545.1 Fukomys damarensis | reverse complement strand
AAACAAAACTGAAACATCATCAGCCATAAAAATGCGGGTTCTCTGCTAAATTCTGCCTGCATCGTCACATTCCACACCCGCAGCAAACCTACTTCTTAGAACTGGCTCTGTTCTTCCTCCTGCGCTACTGCTGAGGAGGCCACAGGGCAGGCGCCCGGAGTGCGTCCTTCAAGACTACACCACAGCGCTGGGATCTGAGCTCTAGAGAAGCTGCCTCACACGCCCGCGATCTGAGAGCGATCTGAGCGT
>NW_022936106.1:0-282 GCF_012274545.1 Fukomys damarensis | reverse complement strand
TTTCAGCCCTTTGCATGTGGCAACCTGGTCGTCTTAGCCCCATCTGTCAGAGTCTGTACCATACCTTTGTTGAGACTTGGTTGGCTGAAGGTGTATGTGTTCACTTCTGGATCATCTACCCTACCCCACTGGTTTCTACATCTGCCTTAATGCCAAGACTGTGCTATTCTGGTTGCTATGGCCTTGTAATGGGTGTTCCAGTCCGGTGTTCTGATGCCTCTAGCCTTTTCTTTTTGCTTATAATTGCTTTGGCTATTTGGACTCTTTTCTGCTACCAGATAA
>NW_022936105.1:0-1992 GCF_012274545.1 Fukomys damarensis | reverse complement strand
TTTTTTTTTGTAAAGCAAAATGACTATAGTTAATGTATTATATACAAAATTATAGAGTGAATGTTACGGCAGTGTTCTTTGTACATGCTGGGTAAAAGTTGTTTTATCAAATACATGATTTGCATATATTTTCTCCCTGGTTTCTCATTTTCTTATTCTTAGAAACACAAAGCTTTTAATTTTGATGAAGTCCAATTTATCAATCTTCTCCTTTATCACTTGTGTTTTTAGTGTCATTATCTACAAAATCATTCCCCAACCCAAGATTGTGCAGATTTACTCATGTTTTACTCTTGAAGTTAGTTTTAGCCTTTACGTTTAGGTCTATGAATTGAGTTAAGTGAGATGCTCCATGTGAGACAGGAGTACCCACTTCATTCTTTTCTTGTACATGTGTAGATTCAGTTTTCCAAGCAACATTTATGAAAGAGATAAATAACTTTTTTGCAACAAGGACAGGCTCAGTAACAGTGATCTGCTGATACATAACAAAACCTGAAACACAAGAAAGAAAAACAGTAATACTGTGTTTTATAAATATAAATTATTCCTAATTTGGCCTTAAAGTCTGTCTCTGGAGCTTGCCTATAAACTCCAGCCTTCCTGGCAGGGCTCCAGGGCAGGTATTTGTGGGTATTTATGAAATACCATTCATGGGATTCTTCCTTATCCTGGGAGACATCTTAATGCTTAAGTTTCTAAAACACATTCTTCTACTGGCAGGTACTTTTGCAGCTCTGTGTCTGATCCAAGATGGTCACTTTCTGGAAGAGAAGACCCCAACTTTTTGGCCCCAGGGGTGGTTCCGTGGAAGACAATTTTTCCTTAGACAAAGGGTATGGTGGCTTCAAGATGATTAAAGGAGAATGCAGCCTAAATCTCTCACGTGCACAGTTCACAGTGGGTTTGTGCTACTGTGAGAATCCAATGTCACCACAGGTCTGGCAGGACGCAGAGCTCAGGAGCATCATCAGGAATGATAGGAAGTAGCTCTAAATACAGATGGAACTTGGCCACTTGCCCACCACTCACCTCCTGCTGTGCAGGCGTGGTCCTAACAGACCCACCCAGGGCCAAAAGGGAATCCCTGCTCTGGGAGAATCAGGTTTGGTTGTATGTTTCAGGTAAGACACAGAAAAGGCACGACAACAAAGCACATGAAAGAGCAGAAGTCTTCTATGGCGTACAGACCCCAAGAGAAGGGAGCACACTGTCAAGGTGAGGGGAAGCCCTCAGGGATATGTGCACTCCACCAGTGCAGTGGGGGGTCCTGTTAGCCAGAGCCCTGATCGGAGTCCAAGGTGTTACCCAAGTGTGTTTCCTGCAGGGAATTCCAACTGCCAGGTTTAAAGCAGCAGGCACAAATCCTTGGGGGTCACCCTGTGGCTGATAAGCAAGCATCTGTGGCATAGCTGCTCAGCCCACGCAGGTGTAAGGCTGGGGATGCAAGTGGTTTGTGCTTAGCTGTCCACAGAGGGGTGGCCACCAGGAGGCAGTAGTACCTGCACTGACCAGACTGAGGAAGGAGGAGAGGGTATGAGGCTGGAAACCGTCTGGGGTATCTGAGCTTGTTTCTGGTGTAAGACAGGTGAACTCACACTCACAGGAATGCAACGACAACATGAAATTATAGGAGCTCACTGCAGACTGATCTCTTTATCCTTCTTGCCCCCTCCAGCCTGAATTTCAACCTGCCATGCCAATCAGGCAGATTTGTTCTTGTTTCCCTGCACATACCTTGCTGTGTCAAGTGTCTGTCATTTTGATCCCACATCTTGACTTGGACTATGTTTCTCTCATTGCCTTGCCCTTTCCTCTCCTAAACATCAAGTATCAAGTACTCCAGAAAGCCTGCCTTGAATGCCCAGCTAGGGTTAGGCATTCTTCATCCATGCGCCCAACATGCCCTGTTTTCCTGCAACATAGCACTTCCTACACTGCAAAATAATTACTTATTATTCATCTTCTCTCCCTATGGGCTACAAGTCTTGA
>NW_022936104.1:0-445 GCF_012274545.1 Fukomys damarensis | reverse complement strand
ACCTGCTAAGCATATTGAGGTCTTCAGAAGAGTTACTCAGATATATGAGGTAGTCTGGGAAGAAGTAATGTTACTGTTAAATCAAATATTGACTTCCTATGAGAGACAAGTAACATTACAAGCTTTTATTTCATTTGGAGATGGCTATTACATTGTTAATTTGAGAAGACCTGCAGACAGGCAGCCAGAGGAAAGAAATGGAATCCATAAAACAGATTCAAACAGATATCTAGGAGATTAAAAACTCTATTGAAAGTGTACGCAACAGAATAAAAGATTGCGAAGATAGAATTTCAGATATAGAAGATAGGATAGCAGTCAGTGACCGTGAAAAAAGAGGTCTATTAAAAACAGTAAGGGGACCCGGCGGCGTGCGCGCGATCTCCCGGCCTGCGCGGGAGCCCCCAGCCTGCGTGACAACAGACCAGGAAGGCCCCAAAGACCC
>NW_022936103.1:0-297 GCF_012274545.1 Fukomys damarensis | reverse complement strand
GTTATAGGTGTGAACCTTGGGTTACGATATGTATTTGTCTGTTGTCTCTCTCAACCTTTACTCTTAGTTCTGAGAGTAAACCCTTCTGTGTGATTTTCCAGGCTGAGGTTCCTGTGATGGTCCACGGTGTGCTGGGCCCATTCTCCTTCCCTCTTCTTCCTGTCGTCTCTCATCTCCCTGTCCTTACGGTGTTTTTATGCCTCCTACGGGAATGACTACTGTGGCACCCTTTCATTTTCTGTGATCAGATTTAGATATCTTAAGCTTTCCTATGGCTCTCGTTTATTTCCTGTTCTG
>NW_022936102.1:0-330 GCF_012274545.1 Fukomys damarensis | reverse complement strand
TGAATGGATATAAAAATAGGAGACATGGAATACTGAAAAACTCTCTAAAACCACAAACTTCTCCGGAGAGACCTGTGATATAAGTTTCAGTCGTGTGGGGAGCTTCAGTCCCAATTCTGTGCTCCGATAGAATGTGCACCACACGTGGATGTGTGCCGTTATTGGACAGCAAATAAATTAAAAATGGAAAAAATTTACTTGGCCTCTACAAGTTACGTCTTTTTATATTTAAATGCATGGAATATCTAGATCTAGAGATGTAGAAAACAATAACATTTTGACTTAATCTACAAATATTCACACATTTTTAACTGGAGATAAATAATCTCA
>NW_022936101.1:0-517 GCF_012274545.1 Fukomys damarensis | reverse complement strand
CAAATGAGGAGTCGAGTTGAAGTTTCTCTCACTTCCGAATTCGAAGTTAGATGAACAGCTACAGACTCTCATCTACACGATCGCGCTCTGAGCACAACCTCAGCTCATCGCAGCTTCCCTGAAGACACCGTCTTTAACGGCTGCATGATTCTTTTCATCTGGTGGACGCAGCACAGTTTAACTTATTTCCAAGGGCAGAATCTGCTGGCTGCTCGCAGGATGGGCCATTTTAAGGGGCTCGCTGCCCCCTGTTTTTGTTAATAAAGCTTTATTGGAACACAGCCAATGCACCATTTGCATACCCTCTGGGACGGTTTTGAAGGCAGAGCTGAGTAGTTGTGACCGGGACTGTGTGTCCCACAGAGCCACAGATACTTACAACCTGGCTCTACAGAAAAGCTTCGCCGACCTCTGTCCGCAGTTCTAGTCTCCATGGCTGACTCTGTCAAGCCAAGCTGCTCGCCCGTGGCCTGTTGGAAGGGTCTTTTCACCCAGAGCTTTTCCTGTGCTCCGCTGG
>NW_022936100.1:0-352 GCF_012274545.1 Fukomys damarensis | reverse complement strand
ATTTCTAACCTAAAATTGAACCTATCTCAAAGTTTACAGAGTTCTGGAGGTTTCTGTGCACTAAGAGCAGCTAGGCACTCTCTTAGGACTTAAGGGCTTTTCTGGTACAAGCGCCTCACAACAGTGTTTCAATCTCTGCCAGGCAGAGACCTACAAACAAAAAGAAATACAGTTGTACTCCATATAAGATGTGGACTTCACTAGTAAAGTCACAGAGTTGCAGCACCTTTCTCCGTGGAGTACTTCACATTCTGAAAATTACCAGTTTTGGTTTCCAAGGGCTAAGTTTCGAAAGAAGCAGTTTCCCAGGGAAAACTGCAGTTTAAACTGCAGAAACACTCTACAGAGTGCA
>NW_022936099.1:387-667 GCF_012274545.1 Fukomys damarensis | reverse complement strand
GAAGGGCTTCTCTGCTAAAAGTGCCTCACAACAGTGTTTCAATCTCTGCCAGGCAGACACTTATAAACTAAAAAGGAATACAGTTGAACTCCACATAAGAGGTGGACTTCACTGGTATACTCACAGAGTTGCTTCACCTTTCTCTGTGAGGTACTTCATATTCATAAAACTGACCTCATTCACTTTAAACGGCTAAGGGGCGAGAGAAGCTGTTTCCCGGGGAAAACTGCACTTTAAACCACAGAAGCTCTCTGCAAAGCGCGTTTGGGTTAACGTCAAT
>NW_022936099.1:0-327 GCF_012274545.1 Fukomys damarensis | reverse complement strand
GCACTCACTTAGGCCTGAAGGGCTTCTCTGCTAAAAGTGCCTCACAACAGTGTTTCAATCTGTGCCAGTCAGAGACCTCCAAACAAAAAGGAATACAGTTGTACTCCACATAAGAGGTGGAATTCGCTGGAAAACTCACAGAGTTGAAGCACTGTTCTCTGTGGAGTACTACACATTCACGAAACTGACCGCTTTCGCTTTAAACGTCTAAGCGGTGAGAGAAACTGTTTCCCGGGCAACACTGCACTTTAAACTGCAGAAGCGCTCTGCAAAGTGCGTTGGTGTTCTAAGGTCAAACTGAACTTATCCCCAAGTATACAGAGTTCT
>NW_022936098.1:0-245 GCF_012274545.1 Fukomys damarensis | reverse complement strand
AAACTAGTAAGGCTGTATGAATCGGCAAAGTGCCGACCAAAGCCCAGGGAAGGAGGTGTTGCCGAGAGGCCAGGACACTCCCACCGGCCTGGCTCTTAGCCCTGGCACAGCTGTGCTTCCTACCATGGTTCACAGGAAGCCACGGGGCATCTACGTGGGAACCTGATGAGCTGAGGACCGCTCCCAGCCAGGCGAAGGCACAGGCAGTGCCACGGACCAGGAACACGGGGACAGCGCCTACTCTC
>NW_022936097.1:0-229 GCF_012274545.1 Fukomys damarensis | reverse complement strand
CAGAGTGATAGGAAGGACCCCATCCACGGTAACCCAGCTGGAATCCAGGAACGTAAACTTGGATGTCTGTGTCTCCTAGATCCACACTTTCTGCTTTGGGCACTCTTTTCTGCATTAACAAATTCAGGAGTGCAGGCACTTTTGCCTGGCAGCGAGAGTGTGTCACCCAGGGCTGCTCACAGGTTCCCAGGAATGTGACCAGGACACACACTGTACTTTTGTGTGCCTT
>NW_022936096.1:0-569 GCF_012274545.1 Fukomys damarensis | reverse complement strand
CTATCTGACCACTGGATGGCTACCAGGCCCAGGTTTGCTGTGAGGCTTCTTGAAAGATCAGACAGACCAAGAGCTTCCAAAGCGTTTCTCAATTGCGGGGGTGGGGTGGGGGGCAGACAGACAGGAAGAAAGACAAATTGTATTCTAGTTCTAAACACTCAGAACCTATAAATTTTACTCTTCTAAAAAGCAAAACACTTAGGGAGAGCCCTACAGTTTCCTTGCATGGATCCTTAGAGAGTTAACAAATCGTTGTCATTGTGTTTGCTGCCACTGCGATTTGGATGTTTTTTTCTTTCTTTTTGATACAGTCTTTTTGTATAATCAGTACATAACAATATTTGAAATATTAGGTTTCACTGCATTTTTGTACAGACCGTATTTTGATCCTCTTCACGTCCTGTTACCCTCTCTTACACACCCTATCACCCTTCCCCTTACACCATCCTTCTTGTCTAATAATAGTCTCCCGTCCAGTTTCATGTTATCTTTTTTTTATTCTACATATTAGGAGCAACATATGATACTTCTCTCTCTCTCTCTCTCTCTCTCTCTCTCTCTCTCTCTCT
>NW_022936095.1:0-1325 GCF_012274545.1 Fukomys damarensis | reverse complement strand
ATATATTGCAAACTGTCTGCCATCCATCCTGCCTTGGAGCCAGCTGATTATAGACTGACACCTCTACCAAATGTAAATTAAATAAACCTTTCCTCCTTTAACTTTGGCTATCTAGTACTTTGTCTCAGGAATGAGAAAAGTAACTAAGATAGAATTTGGTGCCAGAGAAGAGGCTGTGACTATACCTGCTCATGAGGTTCAGTTAGTTTTGGGAAGAGTTTGGAAAGGTTTGGAGATGCTGGCTGAAAAAGTATTGCTGGAGAGCTTTAGGCAGTACTTAATGGGATACTCTGGACAGAGCAGAGGATACCAGAAGGCTGACAGAAATCCTGCCAGTAAAGACAAGGCTCAGGAGGTTTCTGTTGGGAAGAAAGACAGCATTGGCTGTTGGACTCCAAACAATGTGTGCTATTCCTTGGCAGAAGGTTTCTATGCATTTTGCTCATGTCCAGAGACTTTGCCTGAGACTGAGATAAAGGAGAGCAGACTAATTAATCTTGTAGAAGAAATTTCAAGATAGTCTAATGTTGAGGTTTTGGCATGGCTGCTGTTGGGGCCTTTTAGCCAGATTTAGGTGGAGAATCAAAAGCAAAGAGGCCAGCAGAATGATTTAAAATGTGAGTTTGATCAGAAAGAAAGCCTCAATAAAGCTGTGGACTGCAAAGATAGAGCAGAGTATATCTTGATTGCTGAGAAGGAGTAGCAGGATAGGAAAGATGGCTTGAGGGCATCACAGGAAGCAGCAGGACTCCACTTTTTGTGGCCACAAAATTGCAAAAGTGACTTTGCTTTGAGAAGAGAGTCCTGAAGCACCATGCTCCAGAATGGCAGTGACCTAGGGAATTTGTTCTTTGGGATTTATTTCATGGGTATTGGAACCCTAATGTAAGAGGGAGGAAGCTTGGCTACTGGTCCAACTGGCAGAAGATCTTGGCATCATCCTGTTGGTGCTGGTTTTAGGTGCATGCAGAATGCAAGAGCTGTGGGGTCAGGAAGGCTTCCACTTAGATTTCAGGAAAATGCCTGGGAGGCCAGGCCAGTGAGGTAAGAAGTTGTGGAGGCCCCAGAGGCTTGGAGAAGCCAAGAATGTGGATTGCCCAAGGAAAGCTATGAGGAGTGAACAAAACCAGACAAAGAATGAAGCCATGGGAGCCACAACCACCAGAAGTGACAGAGGTGTGGAGCCACCCAATCCCTTTGGAGTTCACACCTTGGCACAGATTGCCTTAGATGTTTGACGTGGAACTACAGGATTTAATCTTTGCCCTGCTTGCTTGTGGAATTGCTTTGATTTCATTCATTTGTGTCTCCCTATTTTTACATAT
>NW_022936094.1:0-207 GCF_012274545.1 Fukomys damarensis | reverse complement strand
AGTTGGTGTTTTAATTATGATTTCCTTGACTATAAGCCTTATTTTAAAAAACCACATACAATTCAAAATCTTTAAGGTGAGATATACATGTAACATCAAATCATTTGAAATGGAAATTAGATAAAGTGATTTAAACATGACACACTACTTAAGGAGGAATTCGGATAGTAAAAATATATAATGCACAAAATGGCATAATATGATATA
>NW_022936093.1:0-214 GCF_012274545.1 Fukomys damarensis | reverse complement strand
CAGCTAACATTCCTAGGGAAGTGTAACTCATATGCTGTATTTGTTCACATGGAAGGCCACTGTACTACAATTTGTCAATAAGTTAAATACAGAGTCATATTACATTGATCATATAGATCAGCAGTTGGCAAAATTTTTCTGCAAATCTCCCAAAAGAAATATTTTAGGCTTTGTAGGCCTCTGTTGTATATTCTTTGATTCTATCTTACAACCC
>NW_022936092.1:0-264 GCF_012274545.1 Fukomys damarensis | reverse complement strand
TTGGTTACATCAGTTACCAACCCAGATCTGCAATGGCATCCCACTATATAAAGTCAGTTATGGCAGTGGGAGTGATTAACAGTGCTTTGCACTATTTGAAATGACTTTTATGTATCAATTCATATTATTGTAGCAAGAACCATGTGAAGTAGTCATTATTATCATATCAGCTTTATAGATAAGAAATTGAAATGAAAGATTAAGTGATTTGGCTAAGGTCACATAGCTATGAGGTGTGGAACTAAAACCCAGAGCCGCTTCCTG
>NW_022936091.1:0-368 GCF_012274545.1 Fukomys damarensis | reverse complement strand
GTATGTAGCAGGAGAAGGTCTAGGGCTATGCAGCTCCGTGCTGTACGGTTCTGGCCCTCTCAGCCAACCCTTTGGAGAATGGAAGGATGGAGTGAAATCAGAAGACTCACAGGCCTTCTGGTTTCCGTGGCGGGTGCATTCAGCCCCTTTGTGTCACCTCGCCAGCACACAGCACCCATGTCGACCAAGAAAGAGCAGTGTCATCCTCTTTGGCCCACAAAGCCCAGGACCGAGCCAGGGCCCACAGGACCGAGAGAAATCACAACGACCGTGACAGTGAGGGAGTTGGGCACCGGCTACTGGATGTGAGTAGGGACCAGAGGGAATACACTGGGAAAGCTGGGCTCCAATGCATGGGCACTACAGGT
>NW_022936090.1:0-212 GCF_012274545.1 Fukomys damarensis | reverse complement strand
TAGACAGTTATTTGGATTTTGGAATATTAGCAAAGATTTCACTAGCTAAGCATCCCTAACAATTGAAACATAAAATCTACAGTCCAAAGCTGTCTGACAGTCTTGTCAGCATTGAGAAATTTTAGATTTCAGACCATTTCAGATTTCAGATTTTTCAGATTACAGATATTTATCTTGCATAATCCTATTCCTGCCTTCCTCCTCACCCTTTA
>NW_022936089.1:0-223 GCF_012274545.1 Fukomys damarensis | reverse complement strand
AAGCTTTCAGAACTTATTCACCTTATAAGTAAAATTTGTTACTCTTTGACCTCCCCACTGCCTCCATTCCTCAGCTCTCTTTTAATTACTCTTCCATTTGTTCTGTGAGTTCAGCTTTTTACAATTCCACATATAAGTGAGATAGTGTGGTATCTGTTTTCCTATGTCTGGGTTATGCCACTTAATATAGTTTCCTCCAAGTTCACCTATGTTGTGGAAAAAA
>NW_022936088.1:0-232 GCF_012274545.1 Fukomys damarensis | reverse complement strand
CAAGGATTAGTATTATACCCTCCCACCAATGGCCACAGTAAAGGCCCATAAAGCGATAGGGCTGTGATATGAGATACTACAAATAATGCAACAGCTGAGTTCAGAGTCACTTTTACCTGAATTCTGTTCCCAGAAATGAAATCTTCGTAACTGAAAAGGTGGGTTAATCGTTAATCACAACCTATACGTGGTCTGTTCTGTTCCTACTGTAAAAATGCTTTTTCCTTTCCTT
>NW_022936087.1:0-415 GCF_012274545.1 Fukomys damarensis | reverse complement strand
ATGGCCACCACTCTGAGCACCTCATGTAGAGGCCCAAGGTAACATATGAAACTCACGATATATCAATAAATTTAGTATTAAAATATTTATACAGGTTTCTCCTTTCCTGAAGTGTATATATATTTTTACAAGGAACTTTGTATATAGGATATATATATACATATACATACATATACACACATACATATATTTACGCATATATACATATATGTACATATATACATACACATATATATCTGCAAAGCTCACATTAGCCAAAGGCTTGTTTCTCCTCAAATTGGTTCACTCAAGCTGAGGAGCTCTGCTCCAGTATCTAAAGGGGAAAAAAAATCAGCTTTCAACCCATCCAAATTTGTTTCTCATACCCTAGGGCCCTCATTAATTGTAAGTGATTTCACTGGTTTTGGTTAACAAA
>NW_022936086.1:0-201 GCF_012274545.1 Fukomys damarensis | reverse complement strand
TATAGTTTGTCATTTATATAATAGCAATATGATGGCATGATGGTTTTAAATACCCAGGTGTCTCTGTGTGTGTGTGTGTGTGTGTGTGTGTGTCCATGCATGTGTGTGTTAAACCACTGATATTTTGAACCTGCTTATTACAGAACATAATGTGGTGATCAGCCAGATGAGATGGACTTCCCTTCTAACTAGTGAAAACAT
>NW_022936085.1:0-229 GCF_012274545.1 Fukomys damarensis | reverse complement strand
GCACACACTTCTAATCCCAGAACAGGAAGGCTGAGGCAGGAGGATCACAAGTTTAAGTCCCACATGGGCACTTTATTGAGAATTTGTTTCAAAATAACAATAAATAGGACTGGGAATGTAGCTCAGTGTGACCATCCTGTGGTCAATCCACAGTACAAAATAAATGAGCTACATTAGTAATTAAACTATTGCTTATACCTCTTTGTGGTAGGATTACTGTTTGATCTAG
>NW_022936084.1:0-728 GCF_012274545.1 Fukomys damarensis | reverse complement strand
TACGGCGTAAGGAGAAGCCCCACATGGACCTGCCCACTGGCTGCCCTGATCCACCTGTGGTTGGCTGCATAAACCTGTCCGATTTGGGAGTTCAGTGTTATGTCCTACATATGAGCCAAGTTCTTGGCACAATCCTTGTTAAGTTCTCACACTGATGTTTCATCTCTATGTTCTTCATTTCTTTACCTTTTTCAATCAGTTCAGGCTATGAGAAGGAAAGACCAGGAGACTTGTTTGAGATTCCTCAAACCATATTTCCCAGCAGATGTAATGGTGCAAGTCTGTAATCCAGCACTTGGGAGGCTGAGGCAGGAGGATCACCATGACTTTGAGGCCGGCCTAGGCTACATAGTGAGTCCAAAGCCAGCCTATCACAGTTCTCATGACAAATCGTTATATTCACGTTTTTCATAACACGTCTATCACCTGTGCAGGTGTGTACTCTGAATCAGCCTCCAACAGAATGATCTTCTCAGGATCCTGGTAAGAACGGGCTTTTGAGACTGCAATACAGAGATCTGACCTCAACCACCCAGACAAACAGAAGTCAACCTGCAGAAATAGAAGCCTAAGCACCCTGCATCCTGGTGCAATCTCTTCCCAGATCTCAACCACCTTAGCTTCTCCTACACGGGAAGCCTGATCCCGGAGCTCTTTTATTTTAAGCCTAGTACGTGGGCACACCAACTCACAAGCACGCCTCTGGGGCAAATGCACCGGGCCCTCAC
>NW_022936083.1:0-1044 GCF_012274545.1 Fukomys damarensis | reverse complement strand
CCCCAATAAGCAGATTTTTAAAGCTATCTACAGCCTGCCTGATTTACATACCCTGTAAATCTACGTCCAACATCTGTTAGTCCTGTGTAGTATAAAGCACGGGGCTTTAAAGGCTCCAAACTAATGCTTAGGACCTCTCTGATTCACAGACTGCCCATTTTGCTGTTGAACACCATCACCTAGACGTGAAGACGTGAACTCTCCTTCCACTTCCGCCCTTCCGCTTCCCAGGTTCCCTTGTTCTGTGAGGCAGCGTTCATGGGATGAGGGCCGCCCCCTGCCGGCAGACTTGTCAAAAGTCACCCAAATTGGCTTGTGTTTACCGTTTTAATTTCGTGGCCGTACCTGCTTTCTCCTTCAGCTTCCACATCCTTATAACACCGACTGAAGGACAACACCAGACCAAAATGTTTCTAACACATCGGTCAGCATCCTTAGAACCAAATAAAAGATGGAAGTTTGCAATGGTACAATATTTGGCATTTTTGTAAATGGGAAAATTCAGAGGAAATGTCAATATTGAAAGTATATAGTATAGTTAAAATTCTACCAATAAATCTCAGCTATGTAAAAAAAAGCAAGTGAAAATAAAATAACAGATTGGTGTAAATTGCAAAAAAATACCAGACCTGGACAGCCCAACAGAATGCTCCATAAAGATAAAAATGTTCTATAATCTGTGTAAATTATAGTATTTACTATCCACTTCTGGATATCAAACATTTGAATTGTAGCTAGGGTATCAGGAACTTAATTCAATTTTATTTTAATTAATTAAAATTGAAATTCTCCCCGAGGAAGGAGAAAAAAGTGCTTTTTCAGGTTAATCTTTCGTATGATTTGCAAATTGTCTAAAATTGAAGAAAACATTGCATTTTCAAGCAAGTCCTTTTTTAAAGGATGGTGCCTCACTATATTGTTCGGGCTGTCCTTCAACTCACAGTGTATCCTCAAAGTCATGACAATCATCTTGACTCAGCCTCCTGAATGCTGACATTACAGAGATGTACCACCACACTTGGAGCGAGGATGTCTATTTTCATC
>NW_022936082.1:0-264 GCF_012274545.1 Fukomys damarensis | reverse complement strand
GTTCGTGACACATTATCATAGTTACTCATACAATCATCTCTTAATCATTTTTTGATGTGTCCTGGACAGGAGATTAATTTTTTATATTAAATTCTAAGACAGTTATATACTGGTAAGAGAACTCCTCTATGTTTTCTTTTCTAGTCTATAGTTTGAGATTTGCATTATGATTATAGGCCCATCATTTATCATTTTTCAGTGTGTGCTTCAGAAGACTATGTACTCTTCTATTTTTTCTCTAAGGCAACAAGCAAATAAAAGAAA
>NW_022936081.1:0-2508 GCF_012274545.1 Fukomys damarensis | reverse complement strand
CACAGCTGAAATCTGCTATCATCTGGAATGATCACCACCCAAACCGTGGAGTCTCCCTTTCTTACCTGCTCTCCTATGCGTGTGTTTGTTTTCTGAACTTTAGTCAAATCTCCTTCTCCTAAAACTGCTTTTCTGTGATGTCACTGGAACCTGAAATCCACTGATCTTTCTCTTTCTCCCCTGCATCCATTACAATTAAAAAACTTCCATCTGGATAGTAAATTGTCCAATTTCCTCTTGCTCTGCCCTTCGGCAACACTGGACTTTTTTCCTCCTCCCTCTTCATGGCTTCCGCTACCCCAGCTAACACTCTGAGACTGATTATTACTGTCCTTTGCTGGACCACCTTACTTTATCTAAATATTGGGAGTGGAAATTTCTCAGGGTTTCATCATTGAACCGGTTTTCCTGGTATCATTCCTAGGCATTTCAATCATCACATGATTTAATTTGTCAGCTACGTGTTTATCACTCCAAGGGTAGGGTGGGAGCTCATGTAGTGGGAGGAGGGTAGTAGGAGCTGGGTGATCCTCAGATTTTCCCTGCAGTCCCTTTTCAGTACATGGTCCTGTTACCCTTTCTTCTGTCTCACAGGTTGGTTCTCCATTTGCCTAGAATGTTCTTAACCAGTTCTGGCCCCTTAACTTTGCTGAGTGTTGAGTTCCTACAAGTTTCCCTTACTGTTCAAACTTTAGTCAGCACTCTTTGTTCTAGTCCCTAAGCACTGTGTACTTCTGTGATGAATTTTCACTATTGCTTAATGGATCCTTCTCTGAGTAACAACAAACCCCTGAAAGTAAGGATTGTACCTGCTGTATTCACTCAGTTTTTAATCTCAGTGTTTTAAATAACTATATTACAATTGGATAAATTCACACATCAGATACAGACTCCATTTTAAAGACTGTGGTGAGTTAATACAGAGGCTGTTACATAGATGCATCAGTTCTTTTCTCTTCCATTTCTTTTTCCAAACATTCAATATAGTTCATTTAGCTCATATCCAAGAAACATTCCTAACAGTACTGTTTACCATACAGCTGAAAAGCACAAATGTTCTAACTTATTTTATCCATTAAGATATATATTTCAAATCCTGTGCTTTCAGATAAACTCATTATATGCAGTCACTGCCAGCATTGGTGATTGTATGGGGTCCCATACATTCAACTTAGATTGGTTAACCATTCATAAACTTATAAGTCCAAGTACAGGCGAGGTTAGACAGTGAGAATTAAGAACTGGGATGTACACAGTGGCCTCATGTTCCCTCGGTGTGGCAAAATGGTTGACAGCAACTGAAGAAGTAAAACTCTCACTTAGTCTCTACGTCAAGTCTCCAACCTGAAGATGTGTCCCGAGGAGACGGGGAATGTTAAAATGTGTACAGGGAATGGGTGGCAACGCAGGTCAATTTGAACTTCCATGCATCAAGCTTTTGTGTCCTTTCTGTAGTTGTACTTAAAAAATAAATCCCGTGGTCTATTCTGTAACTTCCATTTAACTTATCACTAGAAATGCATCATCAGGATCCTTTCCAACAATATAAAATGATTATTAGATTATTTTTCATGCTATTCCTGGTTTGTAGTTTGCTGATTGTTTTTAGCATGCTTGCTGAAAGTAAGGATATAATTGCAAGGCACTGAAGCCTTGTCTGGCAAACCAACAAACGCAAACAAATGAACAAAAATCCCTGCAAATTACTTCAAAAGTGTTTACCTAGACATCTGTTATGGTTATATCTAGATGCCCCTCACCGAAAAAAATCTCCTGCACTTAGGGGTCACGGGGAGGAGAATGGATCACGGGACACGATACTCATCACTGGATTAGTCCATTGATGAGTTTATAGCTAACTTATGATGCTGGTTGGTGAAGCCTGGTCAGACGAGGTGTGACACTGGATGGGTGGTGGCCTGGAATGGTCTGTCTCCCTCACTCTCCTCTGCCCACCACCATGTCTTGAGTTCTTTTTCCTCAGCCAGGTCCTTCTGCCCTGCTGCCCTGCCTTGGAGCCGGCAGACCATGGACTGTAACCTCTACAAATTGTGAGCCAAAATAAGCCTTTCCTCCTCTACGTTGTGAGTGTTGGGTACTGTATCCTAGGGACAAGGAAAGTAACCAAGACAAAATTCCTAAAAGAAAATGAAAAATGTCTCCAAATCTGTCTTTTGTCTTATACAGGAGGCCATTTTGTTGGGTAAAGTTATGTTTTTCCAAACATTTATTTAGGTGCTCATTTCATAATTGTATTTACTTGTGCCCCCTGACCCCTAAAGATAAACAAGTTTGTTTTTCCTTAGATTGCTACAAAGAACCTGTTTTGACCAGGAAAAAAATATCCTTCACATTTAAAAACAACTTGAAGTGGTTCAGAGAATGTTCTTCCCTTTTACTTTGTAAAAAATTGATCCACTTCAACTGACTTAAAAGAGAACCTATTTCTCTGCTTACATAAACAACTGCTCCATTCCACTCTGTACTTTCTCATTTCAGAAAAAAAAA
>NW_022936080.1:0-423 GCF_012274545.1 Fukomys damarensis | reverse complement strand
ATATTACTCTGAGAATGACCTGGGTGAAGAACTGTTGATGACTTACATTCTTGGCATGATGAGCAAGAATGTTCTGTGCTGTCAGGGCCCATGGCAGATCTCTTTTAATTATAAATGGAGTATTCTGTATACTGCCCATGAAGGCCAGCTAACCTAATCCTGGGGGAAGCACAAGAAGCTTCCTGAAAGAGATGGACATCTATGTCGAACCACGAAGATAAATAGGAATCAGCTGCATAGAGAGGGTAAAACTTGACCTGAATAATATCCTGCAATAAATGTCTCATTCCCTTTCACATTCACTTCGACATGAGCTCCATCCTCAGTACAGTCTGTGTGACTCTGGAAAGCCTAGATTCGATACACTTCTATAAGTTACACTGGTCCCTGGAATCTTCACATTAACATCACATAAAACTCACA
>NW_022936079.1:0-215 GCF_012274545.1 Fukomys damarensis | reverse complement strand
TCAACATACATAACTCAATAAATGTAATACAATATATTAACAGAGTCAACAAAGGAAAAAAAAATACATATGATCCTCCCAGGGGATGCAGAAAAAGCATTTGACAAAACTCAACACCCATTCATGATAAAATCTCTGCAAAAAATTGGAATAGATGGTCTGTATCTCAACTCAATAAAAGCTATCTATGAAAAACCAAGAGCCAACATCATATT
>NW_022936078.1:0-808 GCF_012274545.1 Fukomys damarensis | reverse complement strand
AGTTGGGAGGATGAGATGTAAGAAAATAGCCTGTGGTCACAGATTTTTTCAAAGGAAAATCCTAGATTAATGCACTGAAGGTCAAAAAGTAAATACAAGCCACATGTAACTGCATCACAATTCATATTTCATGCCAATTCCTCATCTTTATTCAGCTTTGATTTTGAACTGGTCTTATGTGCACATTATTTATTCTTCTTCTTTGCTCTTCATTTTTCTGATTATTTAATGCTATCTTTCAAATAGTCAAGAAAATTGAAAAATTTCTGGTGAACTCCCAATTACCACCTGCATCTTTTTCACATTTAGCTCTGCAGTCAGGCTTGTGCATCCAGAGATCCAAATAATTGAACACTGAAAGTCTCTGGGGAAAATGTACCAAACCCATCTTCCTTTTCTTCTGGGATTATTTCAATCAATATGGTATAATGACTGTTAAATTGCATTTCCATTCTATCAGTTACTCTAAGCCGCAAGGAGCAGAGAACATGTACAGGTTATATGCAAATACTATGCCATTAGATAGAAGGGATGTGAGTGTCTTGGGATTTTTGTGCCCTTGGGGGAATCCTAGAAACAATTTCTTGCAGACATCAAGTAACAAATGCATTTTTCTCATTCATCTATTGATTTGTCTATATCCCTACCCCTCCATAAATCTGCCTTAGTTCTTGATATATATAAACTGCACACAACGGCAGAGGTTACGGTAATTATTTCAGGAAGCAAAACACTAATTAGGGATTGAAATGTGTTTTAATGGTTTTCTTTTGGATGTGAACTTTCACAGTGAAAAGGACCATGTGTT
>NW_022936077.1:0-326 GCF_012274545.1 Fukomys damarensis | reverse complement strand
TTCCTGTTATTTATTTCTCTTGTCTAATTTCTGTGGATAATGTTTTCAAAACAATATTGAATAGAAGTGATGATAGTTGACATCCTTGTCTTGTTCCTCATTTTAATGTGAAGGATTTCAATTTTTGACCATTTAGTATGAAATTGGCTGTTTATTATACTGAGGGAGAGATCCTCTATTCCAATTTTTGTAGGTTTTTTATCATAAATAGGTGTTGGATTTTGTTGAATGCTTTTTATGTATATATTGAGATTATCATATTGTTTTTGCCCTTGGCTCTATTAAAATAGTGTATTACATTTATTGATTTGCACATGTTGAACAAT
>NW_022936076.1:0-237 GCF_012274545.1 Fukomys damarensis | reverse complement strand
TCATGCTTCATGTTATGGATGGTGGGCCTGAGACTTGGAGAGGAGAAAGAACTTAGCCCAGATTACACAGCCCGTCAGTGGAACAGCCAGAATCTAGAGATGGGGGATGCTCAGTGGGAGCAGAGGCTGAATATCAGTCTCTGCAACTCATTTAATCAAACAGCAGATGATGACTGCGTGCAAGGTACTTCTTGTTTTGCCTTCCCTGTCCATGAAATAGTGCCTTTGGTCTGAAGG
>NW_022936075.1:0-504 GCF_012274545.1 Fukomys damarensis | reverse complement strand
ACATTAGGCAATATGCTCAGCACAGGCTGTGAGGAGTCTTTATTTCTTGGTAAGAAAGCATTTCGAGCCCAATGTTCATTGTTACATGATCAAGCGGGGCTCGAAAGACTGTGCACATGGAACTGTTTCCCAACAAAGACAGAGGAGAACATCTAGTGCCCTGGAGTTTTGGCAATGACTGTTTAGATACAGCATCAAAGGCAGAATCCATGAAAGAAAGACCTGATAAATTGGACTTCCTTAAAATTAAACATTTCTGTTCTACCTAAGCCACTATCACAAATACAAAAAGAAGAGTCACAGACTGGCAGAAAATATCTGTGAACAATATATCTGATAAATACAGTAACTGTTATTCTAAATGTGCAAACACCTCTTAAAACGCAACAACAAGAAAAATACCAATTCAAGTGATTGAAAGGTCTGAAGGGACATTTCACCAAAGAAGATGCACAGAAAGCAGATGGACAGATGAAAAGATGCTCCATTTCACATATCAACAAG
>NW_022936074.1:0-204 GCF_012274545.1 Fukomys damarensis | reverse complement strand
TCAGATGACTTAAAATAACTTAGTAATATTAAACCATTTTTTATTTAAAGTATCAATCAATAAGTTATTCTGTAGGACAAATATAAGTCAATGCGAAAAGGAAAACCTGACTTGGGAGGATTCCTTCTTGCTAGATAGTCGCCAAATATTACAAAATGAGCCTCTATTACAAGAGCAAAATTGTATATGTGGAAACCTTATTAT
>NW_022936073.1:0-547 GCF_012274545.1 Fukomys damarensis | reverse complement strand
CAAACAGAGGGGAAGAATTAGACATACAGATAAGTGAAGCATATAGAACTCCAACTAGCCACACTAAAAAAATCTTAACCTAGACATATAATAATCAAGTTCCCACAAATCCAACAGAAGAACAAAAATACTACAAACAGTAAGAGAAAAGAAACAAATCACATGCAAAGGAAAGCCCATCAATCACAGCAGACTTTTCAACACAAACCCTCAGGTCAAGGAGAGCCTGGGGTGAGGTATTTCAAGTCCTAAAAGAAAACAACCTCCAACCTAGACTGATATATCCTGCAAAACCCTCTTTCAAAATGGATGGGGAACTAAGATATTTCCAAGACAAATAATACCTGAGAAATTTCATGAACACCAAACCAGCACTACAAGGAATTCTAAATGATATGCTAGAAAAAGACAATGAAGGTCACAACATCATGAGGCTCAAGAGACCAAACAAATAGGCAAGGCAAGAAACTAAATGGAGAGGTGAGAAAAATTAAAAATAGTCAACAAAAGGACAATAACATGACAACAATGCCAGTACATATCAGTC
>NW_022936072.1:0-242 GCF_012274545.1 Fukomys damarensis | reverse complement strand
GTATGTGATGCTTGGATCAAGGGTATGTGATTACTAGATTAGTCCACTGATTGGTTTGGCATATTTCAGGGTGTGAATAATGGGAAGGCCCACCCTAAGTGTGAGTGCTATCTGCCCTAACGGTCCGCAATCTCAATATAATATAAGGGATAGAAAGAGGGCTGCAGTGATCACTTATCACTTACTGCTTTGCTTCTTCACTGTTATGCTGCCTTCTGCCTGCCATGAACTCTTTTTCCTTT
>NW_022936071.1:0-202 GCF_012274545.1 Fukomys damarensis | reverse complement strand
CAATTCACTAGGAATTCCTATCTCCAAGTAATATTTCTTATCCCCAAACCAAAGGATGCTTGAATGTTTCGAAAGTTGTAGTCTGAGGTCAGTCATTTTCCTTTCTGTCTCTCACTTCTCAGGTCAAGAAAATTGTAGATAACAGTGCTGCATGGGGCTTCTGCTAGGCTGTGAATGGGCACACAAGTAGGTATTTTGCTCT
>NW_022936070.1:0-974 GCF_012274545.1 Fukomys damarensis | reverse complement strand
GAGCATTGTTTCCTGGAGCCCATTGAAGGTGGGATGGGACAGGCTGTGGGATTCCATCATCGTGCCAGCCCTCCATTTTCCCACGTCTTCCATCGGCAGGAGCACCTGGACACCGGGCCGCAAGGACACATTTCTGCCAGTTCTAGGAAATCTCACTGGAGGCTGCAGGGTCTGAGCTAGCAAGTAGCATTGGGGTCAGAAGGGTCTGGTGGCCCTGATTGGTGCTTTCCATTTTGGAGGGACGTGTGGGCCTTTAGGGGCTAAAGACAGAATAACAACCAAGTTGAGTGCTCTTGAATGCCTTGGGGAGTCCCAAATGCTCTGTCCAGTTCTGCCAAGCCCCATCCCTACCCCATGAGTCATGCATTTATATTTTGCCCAGAATGTGTGTGAGACCCCCACTCTGAGCCTTCCGTGGCATGCTGGCACGGCAGTGGTGGAAGAGGACAGGACCCAGCCCTCCTTCCTTTGTGTGGCCTCATTCGCCTGCACTGCAAGCACAGGAATGCCAGCTCTGCTACAGACTCGGTGCTGAACGATGGATGGAGAGTTTTCAGGTTGGAAGAATGGAAGCTGATGATCACAGAGAAGAGGAAACTGAGGTCCAGGGACTTCGGCAAGTGGCCCGCATTCCCTCGGTGCAGACAGAAACCTGGTCTCCTGTCAGTCGAGTCCGGAATGCCCGTTTGCACCCATGTGTGCAAGGCAGACAGGCGTCCCTTTGAGGCAGAGCGGCTGTGGTGAGGGGACATGCAGGGCATGGAGGAGGAACGTTTTTGACTGTGGCGTAGCATAATCTACCCTGTCTGACGTGCGTGGTGCTCAGCATCGTCAGTACAGCAGAAGGGCATTTGGAATCGGCACTCTGAGGCCGGAAGGAGATGGAGAATGGAGGCTGAAGTTAAGGCTCAGTCTGGGGCCAGGGCAACAGGGCCTCCAGAGGGATCTTGTCTTGTCTGGCTTCAAGTTGCTAC
>NW_022936069.1:0-291 GCF_012274545.1 Fukomys damarensis | reverse complement strand
CCCCCACACGCACATATGTGGTGTGAGCGCGTATAAACAGTACTCCCTCTCTGTTTGTGGCCTTTAATTCCTGGGAGATTAAATGTAATTTGTTAATCTTTTATATGTATATGTGGGAGAAAGCTTATTTATCTTGTAATGGTAAAATCAGGAGTGATTTTGCAGAACATTCCATTATTTACACCAAATAATGCTTTCATTGTTCCAAAAGTCTTCAGCATCCCCCTCAGTAATTGCTTCTGAGTCTGTAGCATATGTGTAGCACTGTCCTTTATGTGCCAGTATCTCTAA
>NW_022936068.1:0-253 GCF_012274545.1 Fukomys damarensis | reverse complement strand
TGTCCACTGAATTTTTAATTTCATTCTTTTCCTTGATTAGCAACATGATACCATTTTGGGAGCAACCCACAGCTCCCAATTAGCCACACTATCAGGAGGATAAGTAACCAAAAGTGTGTTGTAAGTGTATAGTGTTTTTCTAAGTTATTCAGTTTGGGAAGTTAGAGTAAATATATTTTCAACCTAGGGTATTTTCAACTTATGATAGGCTCATTGGGTTATAACCCCATCACAAATCAAAATCTTTCTCCAT
>NW_022936067.1:0-218 GCF_012274545.1 Fukomys damarensis | reverse complement strand
CAGTAGAGTAGCTGGATACAAGGTCAACGGCCAAAAACCAATATCCTTCTTGTACACAAATAAAAGACTCACCGAGAGAGAAATTAGGGAAACAATTCCCTTCACAATAACATCCAAAAAAATGAAGCATCTAGGAATCAATCTAACAAAAGAGGCAAAAGATCTCTACACAGAAAACTACAGCACTCTGAAAAAAGAAATTGAAGAGGATATAAAAA
>NW_022936066.1:0-799 GCF_012274545.1 Fukomys damarensis | reverse complement strand
TTCATAAAACTGACCGCTTTCGCTTTAAATGGCTAAGAGGCGAGAGAAGCTGTTTAGCGGGGAGAACGGCACTTTAAACCGCAAAAGCCCTCTACAAAGTGCGTTTGTCTTCTAACATCCAACAGAACATATCCCCAAGTATACAGAGTTCTGGAGGCTTGTGTGCACTCACAGCTGCTGTGCACTCTCTTAGGCCTCAAGGGCTTCTCTGCTAAAAGTGTCTCACAACAGTGTTTTAAACTCTGCCAGGTAGAGACCTAAAAACAAAAAGGAATACAGTTGTGCTCCACATAAGAGGTGGACTTCACTGGTAAACTCACAGAGTTGCAGCACCTTTCTCTGTGGAGTACTTCACATTCATGAAACTGACCGGATTCGCATTAAATGGCTAAGAGGCGAGAGAAGCTGTTTAGCGGGGAGAACGGCACTTTAAACCGCAAAAGCCCTCTACAAAGTGCGTTTGTCTTCTAACATCCAACAGAACATATCCCCAAGTATACAGAGTTCTGGAGGCTTGTGTGCACTCAGAGCTGCTAGGCAGTCTCTAAAGTCTGAAGGGCTTCTCTGCTAAAAGTGCCTCACAACAGTGTTTTAAACTCTGCCAGGTAGAGACCTAAAAACAAAAAGGAATACAGTTGTGCTCCACATAAGAGGTGGACTTCACTGGTAAACTCACAGAGTTGCAGCAACTTTCTCTGTGGAGTACTTCACATTCTTGAAACCGACCGCTTTCGCGTTAAACGGATAAGCGGCTAGAGAAGCTGTTTCCCGGGGAAAACTGCACTTTAAACCGCAGAAG
>NW_022936065.1:0-347 GCF_012274545.1 Fukomys damarensis | reverse complement strand
AATGGTCATTTAATCAGAGTTATATGCATGCATACCTGTTATTTAAACCTTGCCATGAGCAATATTAGGATTTGCAAACCAGTAATGTACAATCCATGGAAACAAAGTATGCAAACAATGTACGTTTTCTGAAAATATAATACATGCAAGAAAATTGATTATTAATGGATGTTAACAAAATATATCAATATCAGAAATGAAGGTCCTTATTTCCATTACTCCCCCCAAAACAGATGGAGGAAATTTAATTGGTGGAAAGAAAAGAGTTTATTCCTCGCTAAACCTAAGGACACAAAGGGGTCCCTTTCGGGTTCTGAGCTCTATTTCTGAGTTTGGGGTGCAAGGGA
>NW_022936064.1:0-340 GCF_012274545.1 Fukomys damarensis | reverse complement strand
TACTTAATGATGTATATTATGTTTAGATGTATTTTAAGTTAGTTCCTATCATACAGTGAAACTTAATAGAAGGGGCCACAGGATAGTTTTCTTCTTGATTAGAACTGTGTGTGGCCCAAAATCAGCAAATTCGATTAGTATTCGTTAAATAATGAGCAGTTTTAGTTACAACTGAATCATTCACTAGCTTGTTCAATTGAATAGAACACGCATTCTGGAGTCAATCATGAAAATGTTTAGAAGGTGATATGAATGCATGACTAAGTCATGATTTTTAAATTATTGCTTCACATGATTTTTCTACTTTTATTAAATCCTGTCATGTAGCAGTTAAATCTTT
>NW_022936063.1:0-515 GCF_012274545.1 Fukomys damarensis | reverse complement strand
ATATGTCATTGGTGATTGCCAGCATGCCATCACCAGTTAAATAATAGTCTTTATCTGATGTCTGGGTTACAGTGTCGCTACACTTAGAGATGCTCAGGCACCAAACAATCCAAATAATGTCACACACTAAAAGTTAGAGGATAGGCTTTACAAACTTCTAAGGTACATTTACAGGCCAGTACATTCTCCGTAGACGGCATCCTAATAGCAGTGTAGGTGCGAGTTTTTTAATGTCATTTAATATCTTGTGATCAGAGGGAGGTGTCTGACTAAAACGGTATTCTATACCAAGGTGGACATTTAAGTGTGCAACAAAGATATTGTCATCACACTTGTCATGCTAAAATACTGTGTGTGACACTGGATCTCAAGTTTTTTCTGTAAAACTATAGAACTGTTGTCTGCTAACACTGTGAAGGGATTCAACTACCATTAACCATGGTTAATAAAAGATAACAGTCCTCTAACTATATTTTATATTTCAAAGTGCTTGATATCCAGGTAAAATTATAATA